>NW_026608521.1:397602-468302 GCF_029499605.1 Hyla sarda | reverse complement strand
CCTCTATATACACAGCCCCCCTCTATATATACAGCCCTCCTCTATATACACAGCCCCCCCTCTATATATACACAGCCCCCCCTCTATATACACAGCCCCCCTCTTTATACACAGCCCCCCTCTATATACACAGCCCCCCCTCTATATACACAGCCCCCCCCTCTATATACACAGCCCCCCCTCTATATACACAGCCCCCCCCTCTATATACACAGCCCCCCCTCTATATACACAGCCCCCCCTCTATATACACAGCCCCCCTCTATATACACAGCCCCCCCTCTATATACACAGCCCCCCCTCTATATACACAGCCCCCCCCCTCTATATACACAGCCCCCCCCTCTATATACACAGCCCCCCCTCTATATACACAGCCCCCCTCTATATACACAGCCCCCCTCTATATACACAGCCCCCCTCTATATACACAGCCCCCCCTCTATATACACAGCCCCCCCTCTACATACACAGCCCCCCCTCTATATACACAGCCCCCCCTCTATATACACAGCCCCCCTTTATATACACAGCCCCCCCTCTATATACACACAGCCCCCCCTCTATATACACAGCCCCCCCTCTATATACACAGCCCCCCCTCTATATACACAGCCCCCCTCTATATACACAGCCCCCCCTCTAAATACACAGCCCCCCCCTCTATATACACAGCCCCCCTCTATATACACAGCCCCCCTCTATATACACAGCCCCCCTCTATATACACAGCCCCCCCTCTATATACACAGCCCCCCTCTATATACACAGCCCCCCTCTATATACACAGCCCCCCTCTATATACACAGCCCCCCCCTCTATATACACAGCCCCCCTCTATATACACAGCCCCCCCTCTATATACACAGCCCCCCCTCTATATACACAGCCCCCCTCTATATACACAGCCCCCCCTCTATATACACAGCCCCCCCCCCTCTATATACACAGCCCCCCCTCTATATACACAGCCCCCCTCTATATACACAGCACCCCTCTATATACACAGCCCCCCCTCTATATACACAGCCCCCCCTCTATATATACACAGCCCCCCTCTATATACACAGCCCCCCTCTATATACACAGCCCCCCCTCTATATACAGAGCCCCCCCTCTATATACACAGCCCCCCTCTATATACACAGCCCCCCCTCTATATACACAGCCCCCTTCTATATACACAGCTCCCCTCTATATACACAGCCCCCCTCTATATACACAGCCCCCCCTCTATATACACAGCCCCCCTCTATATACACAGCCCCCCTCTATATACACAGCCCCCCCTCTATATACACAGCCCCCTCCCTCTATATATACAGAGCCCCCCCTCTATATACACAGCCCCCCTCTATATACACAGCCCCCCCTCTATATACACAGCCCCCTCCCTCTATATATACAGAGCCCCCCCTCTATATACACAGCCCCCCCTCTATATACAGAGCCCCCCCTCTATATACACAGCCCCCCTCTATATACACAGCCCCCCCTCTATATACACAGCCCCCCCCTCTATATATACACAGCCCCCCCCCTCTATATACACAGCCCCCCTCTATATACACAGCCCCCCCTCTATATACACAGCCCCCCTCTATATACACAGCCCCCTCTATATACACAGCCCCCCCTCTATATACAGAGCCCCCCTCTATATACACAGCCCCCCCTCTATATACACAGCCCCCCCTCTATATACACAGTCCCCCTCTATATACACAGCCCCCCCTCTATATACACAGCCCCCCTCTATATACACAGCCCCCCCTCTATATACACAGCCCCCCCTCTATATACACAGCCCCCCTCTATATACACAGCCCCCCCTCTATATACACAGCCCCCCCTCTATATACACAGTCCCCCCTCTATGTACACAGCCCCTCTTCTATATACACAGCCCCCCCTCTATGTACACAGCCCCCCTCTATATATACACAGCCCCCCCTCCTCTATATACACAGCCCCCTTCTATATACACAGCCCCCCTCTATATACACAGCCCCCCCTCTATATACAGAGCCCCCCCTCTATATATACACAGCCCCCCTCTATATACACAGCCATTCCTCTGTATACACAGCCCCCCCTCTATATACACAGCCCCCCTCTATATACACAGCCCCCCCTCTATATACACAGCCCCACACCCTCTATATACACAGCCCCCCTCTATATACACAGCCCCCCTCTATATACACAGCCCCCCCTCTATATACACAGCCCCCCTCTATATACACAGCCCCCCTCTATATACACAGCCCCCCCTCTATATACACAGCCCCCCCTCTATATACACAGCCCCCCCTCTATATACACAGCCCCCCTCTATATACACAGCCCCCCTCTATATACACAGCCCCACACCCTCTATATACACAGCCCCCCTCTATATACACAGCACCCTCTCTATATACATAGCCCCCCTCTATATACACAGCCCCCCTCTATATACACAGCCCCCCTCTATATACACAGCTCCCCTCTATATACACAGCCCCCCCTCTATATACACACAGCCCCCCCTCTATATACACAGCCCCCCTCTATATACACAGCCCCCTCTATATACACAGCCCCACACCCTCTATATACACAGCCCCCCTCTATATACACAGCTCCCCTCTATATACACAGCCCCCCCTCTATATACACAGCCCCCCCTCTATATACACAGCCCCCTCTATATACACAGCCCCCTCTATATACACAGCCCCACACCCTCTATATACACAGCCCCCCTCTATATACACAGCCCCCCTCTATATACACAGCCCCCCTCTATATACACAGCCCCCCCCTCTATATACACAGCCCCCCCTCTATATACACAGTCCCCCTCTATATACACAGCCCCCCTCTATATACACAGCCCCACACCCTCTATATACACAGCCCCCCTCTATATACACAGCCCCCCTCTATATACACAGCCCCCCCTCTATATACACAGCCCCCCCTCTATATACACAGCCCCCCCCTATATACACAGCCCCCCTCTATATACACAGCCCCCCCCTCTATATACACAACCTCCCCTCTATATACACAGCCCCCCTCTATATACACAGCCCCCTCTCTATATACACAGCCCCCCCCTCTGTATATACAGCCCCCCTCTATATACACAGCCCCCCTCTATATACACAGCCCCCCTCTATATACACAGCCCCTCTCTATATACACAGCCCCCCCTCTATATACACAGCCCCCTCTATATACACAGCCCCCCTCTATATACACAGCCCCCTCTATATACACAGCCCCCCCTCTATATACACAGCCCCCTCTATATACACAGCCCCCTCTATATACACAGCCATTCCTCTATATACAGAGCTCCCCTCTATATACACAGCCCCCTCTATATACACAGCCCCCCTCTATATACACAGCCATTCCTCTATATACACAGCCCCCTCTATATACACAGCCCCCCTCTATATACACAGCCCCCCTCTATATACACAGCCCCCCCTCTATATACACAGCCCCCCTCTATATACACACAGCCCCCCCTCTATATACACAGCCCCCCCTCTATATACACAGCCCCCCCCCCTCTATATACACAGCCCCCCCCCTCTATATACACAGCCCCCTCTATATACACAGCCCCCCTCTATATACACAGCCCCCCCCTCTATATACACAGCCCCCCCCCTATATACACAGCCCCCCTCTATATACAGAGCCCCCCCCCCTCTATATACACAGCCCCCCTCTATATACACAGCTCCCCTCTATATACACAGCCCCCCCTCTATATACACAGGCCCCCCTCTATATACACAGCCCCCTCTATATACACAGCCCCCCTCTATATACACAGCCCCCCTCTATATACACAGCCCCCCCTCTATACACAGCCCCCCCTCTATATACACTCCCCCCTCTATATACACAGCCCCCCTTTATATACACAGCCCCCCCTCTATATACACACAGCCCCCCCCTCTATATACACAGCCCCCCTCTATATACACAGCCCCTCCTCTATATACACAGCCCCCCTCTATATACACAGCCCCCCTCTATATACACAGCCCCCCCTCTATATACACAGCCCCCCCCTCTATATACACAGCCCTCCTCTATATACACAGCCCCCCTCTATATACACAGCCCCCCTCTATATACACAGCCCCCCCCTCTATATACACAGCCCCCCCTCTATATACACAGCCCCCCCTCTATATACACAGCCCCCCCTCTATATACACAGCCCCCCCTCTATATACACACAGACCCCCCTCTATATACACAGCCCCCCTCTATATACACAGCCCCCCTCTATATACACAGCCCCCCCTCTATATACACAGCCCCCCCTCTATATACACAGCCCCCCTCTATATACACAGCCCCCCTCTATATACACAGCCCCCCCCCCTATATACACAGCCCCCCTCTATATACACATCCCCCCTCTATATACACAGCCCCCCTCTATATACACAGCCCCCCCCCTCTATATACACAGCCCCCCCTCTATATACACAGCCCCCCTCTATAAACACAGTCCCCCCCCTCTATATACACAGCCACCCTCTATATACACAGCCCCCCCCCTCTATATACACAGCCCCCCTCTATATATACACAGCCCCTCTCTATATACACAGCCCCCTCTATATACACAGCCCCCCTCTATATATACACAGCCCCCCCTCTATATACACAGCCCCCCTCTATATACACAGCCCCCCCCTCTATATACACAGCCCCCCCTCTATATACACAGCCCCCCCCTCTATATACACAGCCCCCCTCTATAAACACAGCCCCCCCTCTATATACACAGCCACCCTCTATATACACAGCCCCCCCTCTATATACACAGCCCCCCTCTATATACACAGCCCCCCTCTATAAACACAGCCCCCCCCTCTATATACACAGCCCCCCTCTATATACACAGCCCCCCCTCTAAATACACAGCCCCCCCTCTATATACACGGCCCCCCTCTATATACACAGCCCCCCCTCTATATACACAGCCCCACCTCTATATACACAGCCCCCCTCTATATACACAGCCCCCCTCTATATACACAGCCCCCCCTCTATATACACAGCCCCACCTCTATATACACAGCCCCCCTCTATATACACAGCCCCCCTCTATATACACAGCCCCCCCTCTATATACACATTATACAGCAGCGGGCCCAGTACAGAACCTTGGGGTCACCACTAATAACCGGGGACCAATCAGAGTACGAATCATTGACCCCCACTCTCTGGGTACGATCCATGATCAGTGTTCAATCCAGTTACAACTAAAGATTCCAAACCCAAAGACCTTAACTTACCTGTCAGACGTCTATGAGGGACAGTATCAAATGCTTTAGGGAAATCCAGAAACACTATATATACAGCCATTCCTCTATACACAGCCCCCCTCTATATACACAGCCCCCCCTCTATATACACAGCCCCCCTCTATATACACAGCCCCCCTCTATATACAGAACCCCCTCTATATACACAGCCCCCCTCTATATACACAGCCCCCCTCTATATACACAGCCCCCCTCTATATACACAGCCCCCCCCCTCTATATACACAGCCCCCCCTCTATATACAGAGCCCCCCCTCTATATACACAGCCCCCCTCTATATACACAGCCCCCCTCTATATACACAGCCCCCCTCTATATACACAGCCCCCCTCTATATACACAGCCCCCCTCTATATACACAGCCCCCCCTCTATATATACAGCCCCCCTCTATATACAGAGCCCCCCCTCTATATACACAGCCCCCCTCTATATACACAGCCCCCCTCTATATACAGAGCCCCCCCTCTATATACACAGCCCCCCCTCTATATACACAGCCCCCCTCTATATACACAGCCCCCCTCTATATACACAGCCCCCCTCTATATACACAGCCCCCCTCTATATATACAGCCCCCCTCTATATACAGAGCCCCCCCTCTATATACACAGCCCCCCTCTATATACACAGCCCCCTCTATATACACAGCCCCCCCTCTATATACAGAGCCCCCCCTCTATATACACAGCCCCCCTCTATATACACAGCCCCCTCTATATACACAGCCCCCCCCTCTATATACACAGCCCCCCTCTATATACACAGCCCCCCTCTATATACACAGCCCCCCCTCTATATACACAGCCCCCCTCTATATACACAGCCCCCCTCTATATACACAGCCCCCCTCTATATACACAGCCCCCCTCTATATACACAGCTCCCCTCTATATATACACAGCCCCCCCCTCTATATACACAGCCCCCCTCTATATACACAGCCCCCCTCTATATACACAGCCCCCCCCTCTATATACACAGCCCCCCTCTATATACACAGCCCCCTCTATATACACAGCCCCCCTCTATATACACAGCCCCCCCTCTATATACACAGCTCCCCTCTATATACACAGCCAACCTCTATAAACACAGCCCCCCTCTATATACACAGCCCCCTCTATATACACAGCCCCCCTCTATATACACAGCCCCCCTCTATATACACAGCCCCCCCTCTATATACACAGCCCCCCTCTATATACAGAGCCCCCCTCTATATACACAGCCCCCCTCTATATACACAGCCCCCCCTCAATATACACAGCCCCCCTCTATATACACAGCCCCCCTCTATATACACAGCCCCCCTCTATATACACAGCCCTCCTCTATATACACAGCCCCCCCTCTATATACACAGCCCCCCTCTATATACACAGCCCCCCTCTATATACACAGCCCCCCCTCTATATACACAGCCCCCCTTTATATACACAGCCCCCCTCTATATACACAGCCCCCCTCTATATACACAGCCCTCCTCTATATACACAGCCCCCCTCTATATACACAGCCCCCTCTATATACACAGCCCCCCTCTATATACACAGCCCTCCTCTATATACACAGCCCCCCTCTATATACACAGCCCCCCCTCTATATACACAGCCACCCCCTCTATATACACAGCCCCCCCTCTATATACACAGCCCCCCCTCTATAAACACAGCCCCCCCTCTATATACACAGCCCCCCTCTATATACACAGCCCCCCCTCTATATACACAGCCCCCCCCTCTATATACACAGCCCCCCTCTATATACACAGCCCCCCTCTATAAACACAGCCCCCCTCTATATACACAGCCCCCCTCTATATACACAGCCCCCCCTCTATATACACAGCCCCCCCTCTATATACACAGCCCCCCTCTATATACACAGCCCCCCTCCATATGCACAGCCCCCCTCTATATACACAGCCCCCCTCTATATACACAGCCCCCTCTATATACACAGCCCCCCCTCTATATACACAGCTCCCCTCTATATATACACAGCCACCCCTCTATATACACAGCCCCCCTCTATAAACACAGCCCCCCCTCTATATACACAGCCCCCCTCTATATACACAGCCCCCCCTCTATATACACAGCCCCCCCCTCTATATACACAGCCCCCCTCTATATACACAGCCCCCCTCTATAAACACAGCCCCCCTCTATATACACAGCCCCCCTCTATATACACAGCCCCCCCTCTATATACACAGCCCCCCCTCTATATACACAGCCACCCCCCCTCTATATACACAGCCCCCCCTCTATATACACAGCCCCCCTCTATAAACACAGCCCCCCCTCTATATACACAGCCCCCCTCTATATACACAGCCCCCCCTCTATATACACAGCCCCCCCTCTATATACACAGCCCCCCTCTATATACACAGCCCCCCCTCTATATACACAGCCACCCCCCTCTATATACACAGCCCCCCCTCTATATACACAGCCCCCCTCTATAAACACAGCCCCCCCTCTATATACACAGCCCCCCTCTATATACACAGCCCCCCTCTATATACACAGCCCCCCCTCTATATACACAGCCCCCCTCTATATACACAGCCCCCCTCTATATACACAGCCCCCCCTCTATATACACAGCCCCCCTCTATATACACAGCCCTCCTCTATATACACAGCCCCCTCTATATACACAGCCCCCCTCTATATACACAGCCCCCCTCTATATACACAGCCCTCCTCTATATACACAGCCCCCCTCTATATACACAGCTCCCCTCTATATACACAGCCACCCCCCTCTATATACACAGCCCCCCCTCTATATACACAGCCCCCCTCTACAAACACAGCCCCCCCCTCTATATACACAGCCCCCCTCTATATACACAGCCCCCCCTCTATATACACAGCCCCCCCCTCTATATACACAGCCCCCCCTCTATATACACAGCCCCCCCTCTATATACACAGCCCCCCCTCTATAAACACAGCCCCCCTCTATATACACAGCCCCCCTCTATATACACAGCCCCCCCTCTATATACACAGCCCCCCCTCTATATACACAGCCCCCCTCTATATACACAGCCCCCCTCTATATACACAGCCCCCCCCCCCTCTATATACAGAGCTGTTATTACCATCCTCTATATCATTGATAAATAAATTAAACAACAGCGGGCCCAGTACTGAACCTTGGGGTCACCACTAATAACCGGGGACCAATCAGAGTACGAATCATTGACCCCCACTCTCTGGGTACGATCCATGATCAGTGTTCAATCCAGTTACAACTAAAGATTCCAAACCCAAAGACCTTAACTTACCTGTCAGACGTCTATGAGGGACAGTATCAAATGCTTTAGGGAAATCCAGAAACACTATATACACAGCCCCCCCCTCTATATACACAGCCCCCCCTCTATATACACAGCCCCCCCTCTATATACACAGCCCCCCTCTATATACACAGCCCCCCTCTATATACACAGCCCCCCCTCTATATACACAGCCCCCCCTCTATATACACAGCCCCCCCTCTATATACACAGCCCCCCTCTATATACACAGCCCCCCTCTATATACACAGCCCCCCCCTCTATATACACAGCCCCCCCTCTATATACACAGCCCCCCCTCTATATACACAGCCCCCCTCTATATACACAGCCCCCCCTCTATATACACAGCCCCCCCCTCTATATACACAGCCCCCCTCTATATACACAGCCCCCCCTCTATATACACAGCCCCCCTCTATATACAGAACCCCCTCTATATACACAGCCCCCCTCTATATACACAGCCCCCCTCTATATACAGAGCCCCCCCTCTATATATACACAGCCCCCCTCTATATACACAACCCCCCCTCTATATACACAACCCCCCCTCTATATACACAGCCCCCCTCTATATATACACAGCCCCCCTCTATATACACAGCCCCCCTCTATATACACAGCCCCCCTCTATATACACAGCCCCCCCTCTATATACACAGCCCCCCTCTATATATACACAGCCCCCCTCTATATACACAGCCCCCCCTCTATATACAGAGCCCCCCCTCTATATACACAGCCCCCCCTCTATATACACAGCCCCCCCTCTATATACACAGCCCCCCTCTATATACACAGCCCCCCTCTATATACACAGCCCCCCTCTATATACACAGCCCCCCTCTATATACACAGCCCCCTCTATATACACAGCCCCCTCTATATACACAGCCCCCCCTCTATATACAGAGCCCCCCCTCTATATACACAGCCCCCCCCTCTATATACACAGCCCCCCCTCTATATACACAGCCCCCCTCTATATACACAGCCCCCCCTCTATATACACAGCCCCCTCTATATACACAGCCCCCCTCTATATATACACAGCCCCCCCTCTATATACACAGCCCCCTCTATATACACAGCCCCCCTCTATATACACAGCCCCCCTCTATATACACAGCCCCCCTCTATATACACAGCCCCCCCTCTATATACAGAGCCCCCCCTCTATATACACAGCCCCCCCCTCTATATACACAGCCCCCCCCTCTATATACACAGCCCCCTCTATATACACAGCCCCCTCTATATATACACAGCCCCCCCTCTATATATACACAGCCCCCCCTCTATATACACAGCCCCCCCTCTATATACACAGCCCCCTCTATATACACAGCCCCCCTCTATATACACAGCCCCCCTCTATATACACAGCCCCCCCTCTATATACACAGCCCCCTCTATATACACAGCCCCCCTCTATATACACAGCCCCCCCTCTATATACACAGCCCCCCCTCTATATACACAGCCCCCCTCTATATACACAGCCCCCTCTATATACACAGCCCCCCCTCTATATACACAGCCCCCCCCTCTATATACACAGCCCCCCTCTATATACACAGCCCCCCTCTATATACACAGCCCCCCCTCTATATACACAGCCCCCCTCTATATACACAGCCCCCCTCTATATACACAGCCCCCCTCTATATACACAGCCCCCCCTCTATATACACAGCCCGCTCTATATACACAGCCCCCCTCTATATACACAGCCCCCCCTCTATATACACAGCCCCCCCTCTATATACACAGCCCCCCTCTATATACACAGCCCCCCTCTATATACACAGCCCCCCCTCTATATACACAGCCCACTCTATATACACAGCCCCCCCTCTATATACACAGCCCCCCCTCTATATACACAGCCCCCCCTCTATATACACAGCCCCCCTCTATATACACAGCCCCCCTCTATATACACAGCCCCCCCTCTATATACACAGCCCCACCTCTATATACACAGCCCCCCTCTATATACACAGCTCCCCTCTATATACACAGCCCCCCCTCTATATACACAGCCCCCCCTCTATATACACAGCCCCCCTCTATATACACAGCCCACCCCTCTATATACACAGCCCCACACCCTCTAAATACACAGCCCCCCCTCTATATACACAGCCCCCCTCTATATACACAGCCCCCCTCTATATACACAGCCCCCCTCTATATATACAGAGCCCCCCCTCTATATACACAGCCCCCTCTATATACACAGCCCCCCTCTATATACACAGCCCCCCTCTATATACACAGCCCCCCCTCTATATACAGAGCCCCCCCTCTATATACACAGCCCCCCCCTCTATATACACAGCCCCCCCCTCTATATACACAGCCCCCTCTATATACACAGCCCCCTCTATATATACACAGCCCCCCCTCTATATATACACAGCCCCCCCTCTATATACACAGCCCCCCCTCTATATACACAGCCCCCCTCTATATACACAGCCCCCCTCTATATACACAGCCCCCCTCTATATACACAGCCCCCCTCTATATACACAGCCCCCCTCTATATACACAGCCCCCCTCTATATACACAGCCCCCCCCTCTATATACACAGCCCCCCTCTATATACACAGCCCCCCTCTATATACACAGCCCCCCTCTATATACACAGCCCCCCCTCTATATACACAGCCCCCCCCTCTATATACACAGCCCCCCTCTATATACACAGCCCCCCTCTATATACACACAGCCCCCCCTCTATATACACAGCCCCCCTCTATATACACAGCCCCCCTCTATATACACAGCCCCCCCCTCTATATACACAGCCCGCTCTATATACACAGCCCCCCTCTATATACACAGCCCCCCCTCTATATACACAGCCCCCCCTCTATATACACAGCCCCCCTCTATATACACAGCCCCCCTCTATATACACAGCCCCCCCCTCTATATACACAGCCCCCCCTCTATATACACAGCCCCCCTCTATATACACAGCCCCCCCTCTATATACACAGCCCCCCCTCTATATACAGAGCCCCCCCTCTATATACACAGCCCCCTCTATATACACAGCCCCCCTCTATAATATACACAGCCCCCCTCTATATACAGAGCCCCCCTCTATATACACAGCCCCCCTCTATATACACAGCCCCCCTCTATATACACAGCCCCCCCTCTATATACACAGCCCCCCTCTATATACACAGCCCCCCTCTATATACACAGCCCCCCCCTCTATATACACAGCCCCCCTCTATATACACAGCCCCCCCTCTATATACACAGCCCCCCTCTATATACACAGCCCCCCTCTATATACACAGCCCCCCTCTATATACACATCCTCTATATACACAGCCCCCCCTCTATATACACAGCCCCCCTCTATATACACAGCCCCCCTCTATATACACAACCCCCCTCTATATACACAGCCCCCCTCTACATACACAGCCCCACCTCTATATACACAGCCCCCCTCTATATACACAGCTCCCCTCTATATACACAGCCCCCCCTCTATATACACAGCCCCCCCTCTATATACACAGCCCCCCTCTATATACACAGCCCCCTCTATATACACAGCCCCCCCCTCTATATACACAGCCCCCCTCTATATACACAGCCCCCCCTCTATATACACAGCCCCCCTCTATATACACAGCCCCCCCTCTATATACACAGCCCCCCTCTATATACACAGCCCCACACCCTCTATATACACAGCCCCCCTCTATATACACAGCCCCCCTCTATATACACAGCCCCCCTCTATATACACAGCTCCCCCCTCTATATACACAGCCCCCCCTCTATATACACAGCCCCCCTCTATATACACAGCCCCCCTCTATATACACAGCCCCCCCTCTATATACACAACCTCCCCTCTATATACACAGCCCCCCTCTATATACACAGCCCCCCCTCTATATACACAGCCCCTCTCTATATACACAGCCCCCCTCTATATACACAGCCCCCCCTCTATATACACAGCCCCCCCTCTATATATACAGCCCCCTCTATATACACAGCCCCCCTCTATATACACAGCCCCCTCTATATACACAGCCCCTCTCTATATACACAGCCCCCCCTCTATATACACAGCCATTCCTCTATATACAGAGCTCCCCTCTATATACACAGCCCCCTCTATATACACAGCCCCCCTCTATATACACAGCCATTCCTCTATATACACAGCCCCCTCTATATACACAGCCCCCCTCTATATACACAGCCCCCCCTCTATATACACAGCCCCCCCTCTATATACACAGCCCCCCCCTCTATATACACACAGCCCCCTCTCTATATACACAGCCCCCCCTCTATATACACAGCCCCCCTCTATATACACAGCCCCCCCCTCTATATACACAGCACCCCTCTATATACACAGCACCCCTCTATATACACAGCCCCCCCTCTATATACACAGCCCCCCCTCTATATACACAGCCCCCCCCTCTATATACACAGCCCCCTCTATATACACAGCCCCCTCTATATACACAGCCCCCCTCTATATACACAGCCCCCCTCTATATACACAGCCCCCCTCTATATACACAGCCCCCCTCTATATACACAGCCCCCTCTCTATATACACAGCCCCCTCTCTATATACACAGCCCCCCCTCTATATACACAGCCCCCCTCTATATACACAGCCTCCCTCTATATACACAGCCCCCCCTCTAGATACACAGCCCCCCCTCTAGATACACAGCCCCCCCTCTAGATACACAGCCCCCCCTCTATATACACAGCCCCCCTCTATATACACAGCCCCCCCTCTATATACACAGCCCCCCCTCTATATACACAGCCCCCCTCTATATACACAGCCCCCCTCTATATACACAGCCCCCCCTCTATATACACAGCCCGCTCTATATACACAGCCCCCCCTCTATATACACAGCCCCCCCTCTATATACACTGCCCCCCCTCTATATACACAGCCCCCCCTCTATATACACAGCCCCCCCTCTATATACACAGCCCCCCCTCTATATACACAGCCCCCTCTATATACACAGCCCCCCCTCTATATACACAGCCCCCCCCTCTATATACAGAGCCCCCCCTCTATATACACAGCCCCCTCTATATACACAGCCCCCCTCTATATACAGAGCCCCCCCTCTATATACACAGCCCCCCTCTATATACACAGCCCCCCCTCTATATACACAGCCCCCCTCTATATACACAGCCCCCCTCTATATACACAGCCCCCTCTATATACACAGCCCCCCTCTATATACACATCCTCTATATACACAGCCCCCCCTCTATATACACAGCCCCCCTCTATATACACAGCCCCCCTCTATATACACAACCCCCCTCTATATACACAGCCCCCCTCTACATACACAGCCCCACCTCTATATACACAGCCCCCCTCTATATACACAGCTCCCCTCTATATACACAGCCCCCCCTCTATATACACAGCCCCCCCTCTATATACACAGCCCCCCTCTATATACACAGCCCCCTCTATATACACAGCCCCACACCCTCTATATACACAGCCCCCCTCTATATACACAGCCCCCTCTATATACACAGCCCCCTCTATATACACAGCCCCCCCTCTATATACACAGCCCCCCTCTATATACACAGCCCCCCCTCTATATACACAGCCCCCCCTCTATATACACAGCCCCCCCTCTATATACACAGCCCCCCTCTATATACACAGCCCCACACCCTCTATATACACAGCCCCCCCTCTATATACACAGCCCCCCTCTATATACACAGCCCCCCCCTCTATATACACAGCCCCCCCTCTATATACACAGCCCCCCTCTATATACACAGCCCCCCTCTATATACACAGCCCCCCTCTATATACACAGCCCCCCCTCTATATACACAACCTCCCCTCTATATACACAGCCCCCCTCTATATACACAGCCCCCCCTCTATATACACAGCCCCCCCTCTATATACACAGCCCCCCCTCTATATACACAGCCCCCCCTCTATATACACAGCCCCCCTCTATATACACAGCCCCCCCTTTATATATACAGCCCCCCTCTATATACACAGCCCCCCTCTATATACACAGCCCCCCCTCTATATACACAGCCCCTCTCTATATACACAGCCCCCCTCTATATACACAGCCCCCCCTCTATATACACAGCCCCCCCCTCTATATATACAGCCCCCCTCTATATACACAGCCCCCCTCTATATACACAGCCCGCTCTATATACACAGCCCCCCTCTATATACACAGCCCCCCCTCTATATACACTGCCCCCCCTCTATATACACAGCCCCCCTCTATATACACTGCCCCCCCTCTATATACACAGCCCCCCTCTATATACACAGCCCCCCCTCCTCTATATACACAGCCCCCCCTCTATATACACAGCCCCCTCTATATACACAGCCCCCCCTCTATATACACAGCCCCCCCCCTCTATATACAGAGCCCCCCCTCTATATACACAGCCCCCTCTATATACACAGTCCCCCTCTATATACACAGCCCCCCTCTATATACAGAGCCCCCCTCTATATACACAGCCCCCCTCTATATACACAGCCCCCTCTATATACACAGCCCCCCCTCTATATACACAGCCCCCCTCTATATACACAGCCCCCCTCTATATACACAGCCCCCCCTCTATATACACAGCCCCCCTCTATATACACAGCCCCCCCTCTATATACACAGCCCCCCCTCTATATACACAGCCCCCCTCTATATACACAGCCCCCTCTATATACACAGCCCCCCTCTATATACACATCCTCTATATACACAGCCCCCCCTCTATATACACAGCCCCCCTCTATATACACAGCCCCCCTCTATATACACAACCCCCCTCTATATACACAGCCCCCCTCTACATACACAGCCCCACCTCTATATACACAGCCCCCCTCTATATACACAGCTCCCCTTTATATACACAGCCCCCCCTCTATATACACAGCCCCCCCTCTATATACACAGCCCCCCTCTATATACACAGCCCCCTCTATATACACAGCCCCACACCCTCTATATACACAGCCCCCCTCTATATACACAGCCCCCCTCTATATACACAGCCCCCTCTATATACACAGCCCCCCCTCTATATACACAGCCCCCCCTCTATATACACAGCCCCCCTCTATATACACAGCCCCACACCCTCTATATACACAGCCCACCTCTATATACACAGCCCCCCTCTATATACACAGCCCCCCTCTATATACACAGCCCCCCCCTCTATATACACAGCCCCCCCTCTATATACACAGCCCCCCTCTATATACACAGCCCCCCTCTATATACACAGCCCCCCTCTATATACACAGCCCCCCCTCTATATACACAACCTCCCCTCTATATACACAGCCCCCCTCTATATACACAGCCCCCCCTCTATATACACAGCCCCCCCTCTATATACACAGCCCCTCTCTATATACACAGCCCCCCTCTATATACACAGCCCCCCCTCTATATACACAGCCCCCCCTCTATATATACAGCCCCCCTCTATATACACAGCCCCCCTCTATATACACAGCCCCCTCTATATACACAGCCCCTCTCTATATACACAGCCCCCCCTTTATATACACAGCCATTCCTCTATATACAGAGCTCCCCTCTATATACACAGGCCCCTCTATATACACAGCCCCCCTCTATATACACAGCCATTCCTCTATATACACAGCCCCCTCTATATACACAGCTCCCCTCTATATACACAGCCCCCCCTCTATATACACAGCCCCCCCTCTATATACACAGCCCCCCCTCTATATACACACAGCCCCCCCTCTATATACACAGCCCCCCCTCTATATACACAGCCCCCCTCTATATACACAGCCCCCCCCTCTATATACACAGCACCCCTCTATATACACAGCCCCCCCTCTATATACACAGCCCCCCCTCTATATACACAGCCCCCCTCTATATACACAGCCCCCCCTCTATATACACATCCTCTATATACACAGCCCCCCTCTATATACACAGCCCCCCTCTATATACAGAGCCCCCCCTCTATATACACAGCCCCCCTCTATATACACAGCTCCCCTCTATATACACAGCCCCCCCCTCTATATACACAGCCCCCTCTATATACACAGCCCCCCTCTATATACACAGCCCCCCTCTATATACACAGCCCCCCCCCTCTATACACAGCCCCCCTCTATATACACAGCCATTCCTCTATATACACAGCCCCCCTCTATATACAGAGCCCCCCCCCTCTATATACACAGCCCCCCCTCTATATACACAGCCCCCCTCTATATACACAGCCCCCCTCTATATACACAGCCCCCCCTCTATATACACAGCCCCCTTCTATATACACAGCTCCCCTCTATATACACAGCCCCCCTCTATATACACAGCCCCCTCTATATACACAGCCCCCCTCTATATACACAGCCCCCTCTATATACACAGCCCCCTCCCTCTATATATACAGCCCCTCTATATACACAGCCCCCCCTCTATATACACAGCCATTCCTCTATATATACAGCCCCTCTATATACACAGCCAACCTCTATATACACAGCCCCCCTCTATATACACAGCCCCCCCCCCCTCTATATACACAGCCCCCCTCTATATACACAGCCCCCCCCTCTATATACACAGCCCCCCTCTATATACACAGCCCCAACCCTCTATATACACAGCCCCCCCTCTATATACACAGCCCCCCCCTCTATATACACAGCCCCCCCTCTATATACACAGCCCCCCCTCTATATACACAGCCCCCCCTCTATATACACAGCCCCCCCTCTATATACACAGCCCCCCCTCTATATACACAGCCCCCCCTCTATATACACAGCCCCCCCTCTATATACACAGCCCCCCTCTATATACACAGCCCCCCCTCTATAATACACAGCCCCCCCTCTATATACACAGCCCCCCCCTCTATATACACAGCCCCCCCCTCTATATACACAGCCCCCCTCTATAAACACAGCCCCCCCTCTATATACACAGCCCCCCCTCTATATACACAGCCCCCCCCTCTATATACAGAGCCTCCCCCTCTATATACACAGCCCTCCTCTATATACACACCCCCCCTCTATATACACAGCCCCCCCTCTATATACAGAGCCCCCCCTCTATATACACAGCCCCCCTCTATATACACAGCCCCCTCTATATACACAGCCCCCCCTCTATATACACAGCCCCCCTCTATATACACAGCCCCCCTCTATATACACAGCCCCCCCTCTATATACACAGCCCCCCCTCTATATACACAGCCCCCCTCTATATACACAGCCCCCCCTCTATATACACAGCCCCCCCTCTATATACACAGCCCCCCTCTATATACACAGCCCCCCCTCTATATACACAGCCCCCCTCTATATACACAGCCCCCCTCTATCTACACAGCCCCCCTCTATATACACAGCCCCCCCTCTACATACACAGCCCCACCTCTATATACACAGCCATTCCTCTGTATAAACAGCCCCCCTCTATATACACAGCCCCCCCTCTATATACACAGCCCCCCCTCTATATACACAGCCCCCCCTCTATATACACAGCCCCCCCACTATATACACAGCCCCCTCTCTATATACACAGCCCCCCTCTATATACACAGCCCCCCCTCTATATACACAGCTCCCCTCTATATA
Organism: Hyla sarda; assembly: GCF_029499605.1. Taxonomy (NCBI): domain Eukaryota; kingdom Metazoa; phylum Chordata; class Amphibia; order Anura; family Hylidae; genus Hyla; species Hyla sarda. The sequence goes on along the minus strand of NW_026608521.1, from coordinate 449,915 downwards.
CACAGCCCCCCCTCTATATACACAGCCCCCCTCTATATACACAGCCCCCCCCTCTATATACACAGCCCCCCTCTATATACACAGCCCCCCCCTCTATATACACAGCCCCCCCTCTATATACACAGCCCCCCTCTATAAACACAGCCCCCCTCTATATACACAGCCCCCCCTCTATATACACAGCCCCTTCTATATACACAGCCCCCCCTCTATATACACAGCCCCCCTCTATATACACAGCCCCCCTCTATATACACAGCCCCCCTCTATATATACAGCCCTCCTCTATATACACAGCCCCCCTCTATATATACACAGCCCCCCTCTATATACACAGCCCCCCCTCTATATATACAGCCCCCCTCTATATACACAGCCCCCCCTCTATATACACAGCCACCCTCTATATACACAGCCCCCCCTCTATATACACAGCCCCCCTCTATATACACAGCCCCCCCCTCTATATACACAGCCCCCCCTCTATATACACAGCCCCCCTCTATGTACACAGCCCCTCCTCTATATACACAGCCCCCCCTCTATGTACACAGCCCCCCTCTATATATACACAGCCCCCCCTCCTCTATATACACAGCCCCCCTCTATATACACAGCCCCCCTCTATACACACAGCCCCCCCTCTATATACACAGCCCCCCCTCTATATATACACAGCCCCCCTCTATATACACAGCCATTCCTCTGTATACACAGCCCCCCTCTATATACACAGCCCCCCCTCTATATACACAGCCCCCCCTCTATATACACAGCCCCACACCCTCTATATACACAGCCCCCCTCTATATACACAGCCCCCCTCTATATACACAGCCCCCCCTCTATATACACAGCCCCCCCTCTATATACACAGCCCCCCTCTATATACACAGCCCCCCCTCTATATACACAGCCCCCCCTCTATATACACAGCCCCCCCTCTATATACACAGCCCCCCCTCTATATACACAGACCCCCTCTATATACACAGCCCCCCTCTATATACACAGCCCCACACCCTCTATATACACAGCCCCCCTCTATATACACAGCCCCCCTCTATATACACAGCCCCCCTCTATATACACAGCTCCCCTCTATATACACAGCCCCCTCTATATACACCCCCCCCTCTATATACACAGCCCCCCTCTATATACACAGCCCCCTCTATATACACAGCCCCCCTCTATATACACAGCCCCCCTCTATATACACAGCCCCCCCCCTCTATACACAGCCCCCCCTCTATATACACGCCCCCTCCATATATACACATTCTCTAAATACACAGCCCCCCCTCTATATACACAGCCCCCCCTCTATATACACAGCCCCCCTCTATATACACAGCCCCCCCTCTATATACACAGCCCCCCTCTATATACACAGCCCCCCTCTATATACACAGCCCCCCCTCTATATACACAGCCCCCCTCTATATACACAGCCCCCCCTCTATATACACAGCCCCCCCTCTATATACACAGCCCCCCTCTATATACACAGCCCCCCCTCTATATACACAGCCCCCCTCTATATACACAGCCCCCTCTATATACACAGCCCCCCCTCTATATACACAGCCCCCCTCTATACACAGCCCCCTCTATATACACAGCCCCCCTCTATATACACAGCCCCCCCTCTATATACACAGCCCCCCCTCTATATACACAGCCCCCCTCTATATACACAGCCCCACACCCTCTATATACACAGCCCCCCTCTATATACAGCCCCCCCTCTATATACACAGCCCCCCTCTATATACACAGCCCCCCCTCTATATACACAGCCCCCCTCTATATACACAGCCCCCCTCTATATACACAGCCCCCCCTCTATATACACAACCTCCCCTCTATATACACAGCCCCCCTCTATATACACAGCCCCCCCTCTATATACACAGCCCCCCCTCTATATACACAGCCCCTCTCTATATACACAGCCCCCCTCTATATACACAGCCCCCCCTCTATATACACAGCCCCCCCTCTATATATACAGCCCCCCTCTATATACACAGCCCCCCTCTATATACACAGCCACTTCTATATACACAGCCCCCTCTCTATATACACAGCCCCCCCACTATATACACAGCCATTCCTCTATATACAGAGCTCCCCTCTATATACACAGCCCCCTCTATATACACAGCCCCCCTCTATATACACAGCCCCCCCTCTATATACACAGCCCCCCCTCTATATACACAGCCCCCCCTCTATATACACACAGCCCCCCCTCTATATACACAGCCCCCCCTCTATATACACAGCCACCCTCTATATACACAGCCCCCCCTCTATATACACAGCACCCCTCTATATACACAGCCCCCCTCTATATACACAGCCCCCCCTCTATATACACAGCCCCCCTCTATATACACAGCCCCCCCTCTATATACACAGCCCCCCTCTATATACACATCCTCTATATACACAGCCCCCTCTATATACACAGCCCCCCTCTATATACAGAGCCCCCCCCTCTATATACACAGCTCCCCTCTATATACACAGCCCCCCCCCTCTATATACACAGCCCCCTCTATATACACAGCCCCCTCTATATACACAGCCCCCCTCTATATACACAGCCCCCCTCTATATACACAGCCCCCCCCTCTATACACAGCCCCCCCTCTATATACACGCCCCCTCCATATATACACATTCTCTAAATACACAGCCCCCCCTCTATATACACAGCCCCCCCCTCTATATACACAGCCCCCCCCTCTATATACACAGCCCCCCTCTATATACACAGCCCCCCCTCTAAATACACAGCCCCCCTCTATAAACACAGCCCCCCCCTCTATATACACAAGCCCCCCCTCTATATACACAGCCCCCCCCCCTCTATATACACAGCCCCCCCTCTATAAACACAGCCCCCCCTCTATATACACAGCCCCCCCTCTATATACACAGCCCCCCCCTCTATATACAGAGCCCCCCCTCTATATACACAGCCCCCTCTATATACACAGCCCCCCTCTATATACACAGCCCCCCTCTATATACAGAGCCCCCCCTTTATATACACAGCCCCCCTCTATATACACAGCCCCCTCTATATACACAGCCCCCCCTCTATATACACAGCCCCCCCTCTATATACACAGCCCCCCTCTATATACACAGCCCCCCTCTATATACACAGCCCCCCTCTATATACACAGCCCCCCCTCTATATACACAGCCCCCCTCTATATACACAGCCCCCCTCTATATACACAGCCCCCCTCTATCTACACAGCCCCCCTCTATATACACAGCCCCCCTCTACATACACAGCCCCACCTCTATATACACAGCCATTCCTCTGTATAAACAGCCCCCCTCTATATACACAGCCCCCCTCTATATACACAGCCCCCCTCTATATACACAGCCCCCCCTCTATATACACAGCCCCCCTCTATATACACAGCCCCCCCTCTATATACACAGCCCCCCTCTATATACACAGCCCCCTCTATATACACAGCCCCCCTCTATATACACATCCTCTATATACACAGCCCCCCCTCTATATACACAGCCCCCCTCTATATACACAGCCCCCCTCTATATACACAACCCCCCCTCTATATACACAGCCCCCCTCTACATACACAGCCCCCCTCTATATACACAGCTCCCCTCTATATACACAGCCCCCCCTCTATATACACAGCCCCCCCCTCTATATACACAGCCCCCCTCTATATACACAGCCCCCTCTATATACACAGCCCCCCTCTATATACACAGCCCCCCTCTATATACACAGCCCCCTCTATATACACAGCCCCCCCTCTATATACACAGCCCCCCTCTATATACACAGCCCCCCCTCTATATACACAGCCCCCCCTCTATATACACAGCCCCCCCTCTATATACACAGCCCCCCTCTATATACACAGCCCCACATCCTCTATATACACAGCCCACCTCTATATACACAGCCCCCCTCTATATACACAGCCCCCCCTATATACACAGCCCCCCCTCTATATACACAGCCCCCCTCTATATACACAGCCCCCCTCTATATACACAGCCCCCCTCTATATACACAGCCCCCCCTCTATATACACAACCTCTCCTCTATATACACAGCCCCCCTCTATATACACAGCCCCCCCTCTATATACACAGCCCCCCTCTATATACACAGCCCCTCTCTATATACACAGCCCCCCTCTATATACACAGCCCCCCCTCTATATACACAGCCCCCCCTCTATATACACAGCCCCCCTCTATATACCCAGCCCCCTCTATATACACAGCCCCCTCTATAAACACAGCCCCTCTCTATATACACAGCCCCCCCCTCTATATACACAGCCATTCCTCTATATACAGAGCTCCCCTCTATATACACAGCCCCCTCTATATACACAGCCCCCCTCTATATACACAGCCATTCCTCTATATACACAGCCCCCTCTATATACACAGCTCCCCTCTATATACACAGCCCCCCCTCTATATACACAGCCCCCCCTCTATATACACAGCCCCCCCTCTATATACACACAGCCCCCCCTCTATATACACAGCCCCCCCTCTATATACACAGCCCCCCTCTATATACACAGCCCCCCCTCTATATACACAGCACCCCCTCTATATACACAGCCCCCCCTCTATATACACAGCCCCCCCTCTATATACACAGCCCCCCCTCTATATACACAGCCCCCCCTCTATATACACATCCTCTATATACACAGCCCCCCTCTATATACACAGCCCCCCTCTATATACAGAGCCCCCCCCTCTATATACACAGCCCCCCTCTATATACACAGCTCCCCTCTATATACACAGCCCCCCCTCTATATACACAGCCCCCCTCTATATACACAGCCCCCTCTATATACACAGCCCCCCTCTATATACACAGCCCCCCTCTATATACACAGCCCCCCCCTCTATACACAGCCCCCCTCTATATACACAGCCCCCTCCATATATACACAGCCCCCCTCTATATACACAGCCCCCCCTCTATATACACAGCCCCCCCTCTATATACACAGCCCCCCTCTATAACACAGCCCCCCCTCTATATACACAGCCCCCCTCTATATACACAGCCCCCCCTCTATATACACAGCCCCCCCTCTATATACACAGCCCCCCCCCCTCTATATACACAGCCCCCCTCTATATACACAGCCCCCCTCTATATACACAGCCCCCCTCTATATACACAGCCCCCCCTCTATATACACAGCCCCCCTCTATATACACAGCCCCCCTCTATATACACAGCCCCCCCCCTCTATATACAGAGCTGTTATTACCATCCTCTATATCATTGATAAATAAATTAAACAACAGCGGGCCCAGTACTGAACCTTGGGGTCACCACTAATAACCGGGGACCAATCAGAGTACGAATCATTGACCCCCACTCTCTGGGTACGATCCATGATCAGTGTTCAATCCAGTTACAACTAAAGATTCCAAACCCAAAGACCTTAACTTACCTGTCAGACGTCTATGAGGGACAGTATCAAATGCTTTAGGGAAATCCAGAGACACTATATACACAGCCCCCCCTCTATATACACAGCCCCCCTCTATATACACAGCCCCCCCTCTATATACACAGCCCCCCCTCTATATATACACAGCCCCCCTCTATATACACAACCCCCCCTCTATATACACAACCCCCCCTCTATATACACAGCCCCCCTCTATATATACACAGCCCCCCTCTATATACACAGCCCCCCTCTATATACACAGCCCCCCTCTATATATACACAGCCCCCCTCTATATACACAGCCCCCCTCTATATACACAGCCCCCTCTCTATATCCACAGCCATTCCTCTATATACACAGCCCCCCTCTATATACACAGCCCCCCTCTATATACACAGCCCCCCTCTATATACACAGCCCCCCTCTATATACACAGCCCCCCTCTATATACACAGCCCCCTCTATATACACAGCCCCCTCCCTCTATATATACAGCCCCTCTATATACACAGCCCCCCCTCTATATACACAGCCATTCCTCTATATATACAGCCCCTCTATATACACATCCAACCTCTATATACACAGCCCCCCTCTATATACACAGCCCCCCCTCTATATACACAGCCCCCCTCTATATACACAGCCCCCCTCTATATACACAGCCCCCCCCTCTATATACACAGCCCCCCCTCTATATACACAGCCCCCTCTATATACACAGCCCCCCTCTATATACACAGCCCCCCTCTATATACACAGCCCCCCCTCTATATACACAGCCCCCCCTCTATATACACAGCCCCCCTCTATATACACAGCCCCCCCTCTATATACACAGCCCCCCCTCTATATACACAGCCCCCCCTCTATATACACAGCCCCCCCACTATATACACAGCCCCCCCTCTATATACACAGCCCCCCTCTATATACACAGCCCCCCTCTAAATACACAGCCCCCCTCTATAAACACAGCCCCCCCTCTATATACACAGCCCCCCCTCTATATACACAGCCCCCCCTCTATATACACAGCCCCCCTCTATAAACACAGCCCCCCCTCTATATACACAGCCCCCCCTCTATATACACAGCCCCCCTCTATATACAGAGCCTCCCCTCTATATACACAGCCTCCTCTATATACACAGCCCCCCTCTATATACACAGCCCCCCCTCTATATACACAGCCCCCCTCTATATACACAGCCCCCCTCTATATACACAGCCCCCCTCTATATACACAGCCCCCCTCTATATACAGAGCCCCCCCTCTATATACACAGCCCCCCTCTATATACACAGCCCCCTCTATATACACAGCCCCCACTCTATATACACAGCCCCCCTCTATATACACAGCCCCCCTCTATATACACAGCCCCCACTCTATATACACAGCCCCCCTCTATATACACAGCCCCCCCTCTATATACACAGCCCCCCTCTATATACACAGCCCCCCTCTATAAACACAGCCCCCCCTCTATATACACAGCCCCCCTCTATATACACAGCCCCCCCTCTATATACACAGCCCCTTTCTATATACACAGCCCCCCCCCTCTATATACACAGCCCCCCTCTATATACACAGCCCCCCTCTATATATACAGCCCTCCTCTATATACACAGCCCCCCTCTATATATACACAGCCCCCCTCTATATTCACAGCCCCCCCTCTATATATACAGCCCCCCTCTATATACACAGCCCCCCCTCTATATACACAGCCACCCTCTATATACACAGCCCCCCTCTATATACACAGCCCCCCTCTATATACACAGCCCCCCTCTATATACACAGCCCCCCCTCTATATACACAGCCCCCCTCTATATACACAGCCCCCCTCTATGTACACAGCCCCTCCTCTATATACACAGTCCCCCCTCTATGTACACAGCCCCCCTCTATATATACACAGCCCCCCCTCCTCTATATACACAGCCCCCCTCTATATACACAGCCCCCCTCTATACACACAGCCCCCCCTCTATATACACAGCCCCCCCTCTATATATACACAGCCCCCCCTCTATATACACAGCCATTCCTCTGTATACACAGCCCCCCTCTATATACACAGCCCCCCCTCTATATACACAGCCCCCCTCTATATACACAGCCCCACACCCTCTATATACACAGCCCCCCTCTATATACACAGCCCCCCTCTATATACACAGCCCCCCTCTATATACACAGCCCCCCCTCTATATACACAGCCCCCCTCTATATACACAGCCCCCCTCTATATACACAGCCCCCCCCTCTATATACACAGCCCCCCCTCTATATACACAGCCCCCCCTCTATATACACAGCCCCCCCTCTATATACACAGCCCCCCTCTATATACACAGCCCCCCTCTATATACACAGCCCCACACCCTCTATATACACAGCCCCCCTCTATATACACAGCCCCCCTCTATATACACAGCTCCCCTCTATATACACAGCTCCCCTCTATATACACAGCCCCCCTCTATATACACCCCCCCTATATACACAGCCCCCCTCTATATACACAGCCCCCTCTATATACACAGCCCCCCTCTATATACACAGCCCCCCTCTATATACACAGCCCCCCCCCTCTATACACAGCCCCCCCTCTATATACACGCCCCCTCCATATATACACATTCTCTAAATACACAGCCCCCCCTCTATATACACAGCCCCCCCTCTATATACACAGCCCCCCTCTATATACACAGCCCCCCCTCTATATACACAGCCCCCCTCTATATACACAGCCCCCCTCTATATACACAGCCCCCCCTCTATATACACAGCCCCCCTCTATATACACAGCCCCCCCTCTATATACACAGCCCCCCCTCTATATACACAGCCCCCCTCTATATACACAGCCCCCCCTCTATATACACAGCCCCCCTCTATATACACAGCCCCCCTCTATATACACAGCCCCCCCTCTATATACACAGCCCCCCTCTATACACAGCCCCCTCTATATACACAGCCCCCCCTCTATATACACAGCCCCCCCCTCTATATACACAGCCCCCCCTCTATATACACAGCCCCCTCTATATACACAGCCCCACACCCTCTATATACACAGCCCCCCTCTATATACACAGCCCCCCTCTATATACACAGCCCCCCTCTATATACACAGCCCCCCCTCTATATACACAGCCCCCCCTCTATATACACAGCCCCCCTCTATATACACAGCCCCCCCTCTATATACACAACCTCCCCTCTATATACACAGCCCCCCTCTATATACACAGCCCCCCCTCTATATACACAGCCCCCCCTCTATATACACAGCCCCTCTCTATATACACAGCCCCCCTCTATATACACAGCCCCCCCTCTATATACACAGCCCCCCCTCTATGTATACAGCCCCCCTCTATATACACAGCCCCCCTCTATATACACAGCCCCCTCTATATACACAGCCCCTCTCTATATACACAGCCCCCCCCACTATATACACAGCCATTCCTCTATATACAGAGCTCCCCTCTATATACACAGCCCCCTCTATATACACAGCCCCCCTCTTTATACACAGCCATTCCTCTATATACACAGCCCCCTCTATATACACAGCCCCCCTCTATATACACAGCCCCCCCTCTATATACACAGCCCCCCCTCTATATACACAGCCCCCCCTCTATATACACACAGCCCCCCTCTATATACACAGCCCCCCCTCTATATACACAGCCACCCTCTATATACACAGCCCCCCCCTCTATATACACAGCACCCCTCTATATACACAGCCCCCCTCTATATACACAGCCCCCCCTCTATATACACAGCCCCCCCTCTATATACACAGCCCCCCTCTATATACACAGCCCCCCCTCTATATACACATCCTCTATATACACAGCCCCCCTCTATATACACAGCCCCCCTCTATATACAGAGCCCCCCCTCTATATACACAGCTCCCCTCTATATACACAGCCCCCCTCTATATACACAGCCCCCTCTATATACACAGCCCCCCTCTATATACACAGCCCCCCTCTATATACACAGCCCCCCCCTCTATACACAGCCCCCCCTCTATATACACGCCCCCTCCATATATACACATTCTCTAAATACACAGCCCCCCCTCTATATACACAGCCCCCCCTCTATATACACAGCCCCCCTCTATATACACAGCCCCCCTCTATATACACAGCCCCCCTCTAAATACACAGCCCCCCTCTATAAACACAGCCCCCCCTCTATATACACAGCCCCCCCTCTATATACACAGCCCCCCCTCTATATACACAGCCCCCACTCTATAAACACAGCCCCCCCTCTATATACACAGCCCCCCCTCTATATACACAGCCCCCCCTCTATATACAGAGCCCCCCCTCTATATACACAGCCCCCTCTATATACACAGCCCCCCTCTATATACACAGCCCCCCTCTATATACAGAGCCCCCCCTCTATATACACAGCCCCCCTCTATATACACAGCCCCCTCTATATACACAGCCCCCCCTCTATATACACAGCCCCCCCTCTATATACACAGCCCCCCTCTATATACACAGCCCCCCTCTATATACACAGCCCCCCTCTATATACACAGCCCCCCCTCTATATACACAGCCCCCCTCTATATACACAGCCCCCCTCTATATACACAGCCCCCCTCTATATACACAGCCCTCCTCTATATACACAGCCCCCTCTATATACACAGCCCCCCTCTATATACACAGCCCCCCCTCTATATACACAGCCCCCCCTCTATATACACAGCCCCCCCTCTATATACACACAGCCCCCCTCTATATACACAGCCCCCCTCTATATACACAGCCACCCTCTATATACACAGCCCCCCCCTCTATATACACAGCACCCTTCTACATACACAGCCCCCCTCTATATACACAGCCCCCCCTCTATATACACAGCCCCCCCTCTATATACACAGCCCCCCTCTATATACACAGCCCCCCCTCTATATACACATCCTCTATATACACAGCCCCCCTCTATATACACAGCCCCCCTCTATATACAGAGCCCCCCCCTCTATATACACAGCTCCCCTCTATATACACAGCCCCCCCCCCTCTATATACACAGCCCCCCTCTATATACACAGCCCCCTCTATATACACAGCCCCCCTCTATATACACAGCCCCCCTCTATATACACAGCCCCCCCCTCTATACACAGCCCCCCCTCTATATACACGCCCCCTCCATATATACACATTCTCTAAATACACAGCCCCCCCTCTATATACACAGCCCCCCCTCTATATACACAGCCCCCCTCTATATACACAGCCCCCCTCTAAATACACAGCCCCCCTCTATAAACACAGCCCCCCCTCTATATACACAGCCCCCCCTCTATATACACAGCCCCCCCCTCTATATACACAGTCCCCCCTCTATAAACACAGCCCCCCCTCTATATACACAGCCCCCCCTCTATATACACAGCCCCCCCCTCTATATACAGAGCCCCCCCTCTATATACAGAGCCCCCCCTCTATATACACAGCCCCCTCTATATACACAGCCCCCCTCTATATACACAGCCCCCCTCTATATACAGAGCCCCCCCTCTATATACACAGCCCCCCTCTATATACACAGCCCCCTCTATATACACAGCCCCCCCTCTATATACACAGCCCCCCCTCTATATACACAGCCCCCCTCTATATACGCAGCCCCCCTCTATATACACAGCCCCCCTCTATATACACAGCCCCCCTCTATATACACAGCCCCCCCTCTATATACACAGCCCCCCTCTATATACACAGCCCCCCTCTATATACACAGCCCCCCTCTATATACACAGCCCCCCTCTATCTACACAGCCCCCCTCTATATACACAGCCCCCCTCTACATACACAGCCCCACCTCTATATACACAGCCATTCCTCTGTATAAACAGCCCCCCTCTATATACACAGCCCCCCTCTATATACACAGCCCCCCCTCTATATACACAGCCCCCCCTCTATATACACAGCCCCCCCACTATATACACAGCCCCTCTCTATATACACAGCCCCCCTCTATATACACAGCCCCCCTCTATATACACAGCTCCCCTTTATATACACAGCCCCCCCTCTATATACACAGCCCCCCTCTATATACACAGCCCCCCCCTCTATATACACAGCCCCCCCTCTATATACACAGCCCCCCTCTATATACACAGCCCCCCCCTCTAAATACACAGCCCCCCCTCTATATACACAGCCCCCCTCTATAAACACAGCCCCCCCTCTATATACACAGCCCCCCTCTATATACACAGCCCCCCCTCTATATACACAGCCCCCCTCTATATACACAGCCCCCCCCCTCTATATACACAGCCCCCCTCTATATACACAGCCCCCCTCTATATATACAGCCCTCCTCTATATACACAGCCCCCCTCTATATATACACAGCCCCCCTCCATATACACAGCCCCCCTCTATATATACAGCCCCCCTCTATATACACAGCCCCCCCTCTATATACACAGCCACCCTCTATATACACAGCCCCCCTCTATATACACAGCCCCCCTCTATATACACAGCCCCCCTCTATATACACAGCCCCCCCCTCTATATACACAGCCCCCCCTCTATATACACAGCCCCCCTCTATGTACACAGCCCCTCCTCTATATACACAGCCCCCCCTCTATGTACACAGCCCCCCTCTATATATACACAGCCCCCCCTCCTCTATATACACAGCCCCCCTCTATATACACAGCCCCCCTCTATATACACAGCCCCCCCCTCTATATACACAGCCCCCCCTCTATATACACAGCCCCCCTCTATGTACACAGCCCCTCCTCTATATACACAGCCCCCCCTCTATGTACACAGCCCCCCTCTATATATACACAGCCCCCCTCCATATACACAGCCCCCCTCTATATATACAGCCCCCCTCTATATACACAGCCCCCCCTCTATATACACAGCCACCCTCTATATACACAGCCCCCCTCTATATACACAGCCCCCCTCTATACACACAGCCCCCCCTCTATATACACAGCCCCCCCTCTATATATACACAGCCCCCCTCTATATACACAGCCATTCCTCTGTATACACAGCCCCCCTCTATATACACAGCCCCCCTCTATATACACAGCCCCCCTCTATATACACAGCCCCACACCCTCTATATACACAGCCCCCCTCTATATACACAGCCCCCCTCTATATACACAGCCCCCCTCTATATACACAGCCCCCCTCTATATACACAGCCCCCCCCTCTATATACACAGCCTCCCCTCTATATACACAGCCCCCCCTCTATATACACAGCCCCCCCTCTATATACACAGCCCCCCTCTATATACACAGCCCCCCTCTATATACACAGCCCCACACCCTCTATATACACAGCCCCCCTCTATATACACAGCCCCCCTCTATATACACAGCCCCCCTCTATATACACAGCTCCCCTCTATATACACAGCCCCCCTCTATATACACAGCCCCCCCTCTATATACACAGCCCCCCTCTATATACACAGCCCCCTCTATATACACAGCCCCACACCCTCTATATACACAGCCCCCCTCTATATACACAGCCCCCCTCTATATACACAGCCCCCTCTATATACACAGCCCCCCCTCTATATACACAGCCCCCCCTCTATGTACACAGCCCCCCTCTATATACACAGCCCCCCTCTATATACACAGCCCCCCTCTATATACACAGCCCCCCCTCTATATACACAACCTCCCCTCTATATACACAGCCCCCCTCTATATACACAGCCCCCCCTCTATATACACAGCCCCCCCTCTATATACACAGCCCCTCTCTATATACACAGCCCCCCTCTATATACACAGCCCCCCCTCTATATACACAGCCCCCCCTCTATATATACAGCCCCCCTCTATATACACAGCCCCCCTCTATATACACAGCCCCCTCTATATACACAGCCCCTCTCTATATACACAGCCCCCCCTCTATATACACAGCCCCCCTCTATATACACAGCCCCCCTCTTTATACACAGCCATTCCTCTATATACACAGCCCCCTCTATATACACAGCCCCCCTCTATATACACAGCCCCCCCCTCTATATACACAGCCCCCCCTCTATATACACAGCCCCCCCTCTATATACACACAGCCCCCCCTCTATATACACAGCCCCCCCTCTATATACACATTCACCCTCTATATACACAGCCCCCCCCCTCTATATACACAGCCCCCCCCCTCTATATACACAGCACCCCTCTATATACACAGCCCCCCCTCTATATACACAGCCCCCCCTCTATATACACAGCCCCCCTCTATATACACAGCCCCCCCTCTATATACACATCCTCTATATACACAGCCCCCCTCTATATACACAGCCCCCCTCTATATACAGAGCCCCCCCCCCTCTATATACACAGCTCCCCTCTATATACACAGCCCCCCCCTCTATATACACAGCCCCCCTCTATATACACAGCCCCCTCTATATACACAGCCCCCCTCTATATACACAGCCCCCCTCTATATACACAGCCCCCCCCCTCTATACACAGCCCCCCCTCTATATACACGCCCCCTCCATATATACACAGCCCCCCTCTATATACACAGCCCCCCTCTATATACACAGCCCCCCCCCCTCTATATACACAGCCCCCCTCTATATACACAGCCCCCCCTCTATATACACAGCCCCCCTCTATATACACAGCCCCCCTCTATATACACAGCCCCCCTCTATATACACAGCCCCCCCTCTATATACACAGCCCCCCCTCTATACACACAGCCCCCCCTCTATATACACAGCCCCCCCTCTATATACACATTCACCCTCTATATACACAGCCCCCCCTCTATATACACAGCACCCCTCTATATACACAGCCCCCCTCTATATACACAGCCCCCCCTCTATATACACAGCCCCCCCTCTATATACACAGCCCCCCTCTATATACACAGCCCCCCCTCTATATACACATCCTCTATATACACAGCCCCCCTCTATATACACAGCCCCCCTCTATATACAGAGCCCCCCCCTCTATATACACAGCTCCCCTCTATATACACAGCCCCCCCTCTATATACACAGCCCCCCTCTATATACACAGCCCCCTCTATATACACAGCACCCCTCTATATACACAGCCCCCCTCTATATACACAGCCCTCCCCTCTATACACAGCCCCCCCTCTATATACACGCCCCCTCCATATATACACATTCTCTAAATACACAGCCCCCCCTCTATATACACAGCCCCCCCTCTATATACACAGCCCCCCTCTATATACACAGCCCCCCCTCTATATACACAGCCCCCCTCTATATACACAGCCCCCCCTCTATATACACAGCCCCCCTCTATATACACAGCCCCCCCTCTATATACACAGCCCCCCTCTATATACACAGCCCCCCCTCTATATACACAGCCCCCCTCTATATACACAGCCCCCCCTCTATATACACAGCCCCCCTCTATATACACAGCCCCCCTCTATATACACAGCCCCCCCTCTATATACACAGCCCCCCTCTATACACAGCCCCCTCTATATACACAGCCCCCCCTCTATATACACAGCCCCCCCCTCTATATACACAGCCCCCCCTCTATATACACAGCCCCCCTCTATATACACAGCCCCACACCCTCTATATACACAGCCCCCCTCTATATACACAGCCCCCTCTATATACACAGCCCCCCTCTATATACACAATCCCCCTCTATATACACAGCCCCCCCCTCTATACACAGCCCCCCCTCTATATACACGCCCCCTCCATATATACACATTCTCTAAATACACAGCCCCCCCTCTATATACACAGCCCCCCCTCTATATACACAGCCCCCCTCTATATACACAGCCCCCCCTCTATATACACAGCCCCCCTCTATATACACAGCCCCCCTCTATATACACAGCCCCCCCTCTATATACACAGCCCCCCTCTATATACACAGCCCCCCCTCTATATACACAGCCCCCCCTCTATATACACAGCCCCCCTCTATATACACAGCCCCCCCTCTATATACACAGCCCCCCTCTATATACACAGCCCCCCCTCTATATACACAGCCCCCCTCTATACACAGCCCCCTCTATATACACAGCCCCCCCTCTATATACACAGCCCCCCCCCCTCTATATACACAGCCCCCCCTCTATATACACAGCCCCCCTCTATATACACAGCCCCACACCCTCTATATACACAGCCCCCCTCTATATACACAGCCCCCCTCTATATACACAGCCCCCCTCTATATACACAGCCCCCCCTCTATATACACAGCCCCCCTCTATATACACAGCCCCCCTCTATATACACAGCCCCCCTCTATATACACAGCCCCCCCTCTATATACACAACCTCCCCTCTATATACACAGCCCCCCTCTATATACACAGCCCCCCCTCTATATACACAGCCCCCCCTCTATATACACAGCCCCTCTCTATATACACAGCCCCCCTCTATATACACAGCCCCCCCTCTATATACACAGCCCCCCCTCTATATATACAGCCCCCCTCTATATACACAGCCCCCCTCTATATACACAGCCCCCTCTATATACACAGCCCCTCTCTATATACACAGCCCCCCCTCTATATACACAGCCCCCCTCTATATACACAGCCCCCCTCTATATACACAGCCCCCCTCTATATACACAGCCCCCCCTCTATATACACAGCCCCCCTCTATACACAGCCATTCCTTTGTCAAGGCTACTACTCACATCTTCATAAAAGCAGCTTAGATTGGTGACACCTTCTATCCTTAGTAAACCCATGCTGGCTATCACTTATAATACAATTATCCCCTATGTATTCCTGTATGTAGTCCCTTATAAGTCCTTCAAACAATTTACCCACAATGCACGTTAGACTTACCGGTCTATAGTTTCCTGGGGAAGACCTAGAGCCCTTTTTGAAGATTGGTACCACATTCGCCTTGCGCCAGTCCCTTGGCACAATACCAGACACCAGAGAATCTCTAAATATCATGAACAGGGGTACAGATATTACTGAACTTACCTCTCTAAGAACTCTTGGGTGTAGTCCATCCGGTCCTGGAGATTTGCTTACATTTAGATCACTTAACTTACCTTGTACCATCTCTACATTAAGCCAGTTCAGTACATTACATGATGTGTTACCAGCACTGACCTGTTCATGATGTGTTACCAGCACTGACTTGTACATGATGTGTTACCAGCACTGACCTGTACATGATGTGTTACCAGCACTGACCTGTACATGATGTGTTACCAGCACTGACCTGTACATGATGTGTTACCAGCACTGACCTGTACATGATGTGTTACCAGCACTGACCTGTACATGATGTGTTACCAGCACTGACCTGTACATGATGTGTTACCAGCACTGACCTGAACATGATTTGTTACCAGCACTGACCTGTACATGATGTGTTACCAGCACTGACCTGTACATGATGTGTTACCAGCACTGACCTGTACATGATGTGTTACCAGCACTGACCTGTACATGATGTGTTACCAGCACTGACCTGTACATGATGTGTTACCAGCACTGACCTGTACATGATGTGTTACCAGCACTGACCTGAACATGATTTGTTACCAGCACTGACCTGTACATGATGTGTTACCAGCACTGACCTGTACATGATGTGTTACCAGCACTGACCTGTACATGATGTGTTACCAGCACTGACCTGGCCAATGTCAGCTCCTTCCTCCATAGTGTATACAGAACTAAAGAACCCATTCAGTAGCTCCGCCTTCTCTTGATCGCCTGTGACAACCTCCCCATTATCATTATTAAGGGGTCCTACATGCTCTGTCCTTGGTTTTTTTTGCATTTATATATCTAAAAAAATATTTAGGATTAGTTTTGCTTTCTTTGGCCACCTGTCTCTCATTTAGAATTTTTGCTGTTTTTATTACATTTTTACAGATTTTATTAAGCTCTTTGTACTGTTTAAATGTTATCGCTGACCCATCAGATTTGTATTTTTTGAAGGCTATTTTTTTGTTGTTTATTGCTCTTTTAACCTCATTTGTCAGCCATGTAGGATTTAGTTTTAATCGTTTATATTTGTTCCCCTTTGGTATATATTTAGCTGTATAGTAATTTAGAGTTGATTTATATACTCCTATATACTATACTTCCTTCTTTATATACTCCTATATACTATACTTCCTTCTTTATATACTCCTATATACTATACTTCCTTCTTTATATACTCCTATATACTATACTTCCTTCTTTATATACTCCTATATACTACACTGCCTTCTTTATATACTCCTATATACTATACTTCCTTCTTTATATACTGCTATATACTATACTTCCTTCTTTATATACTCCTATATACTATACTTCCTTCTTTATATACTCCTATATACTACACTGCCTTCTTTATATACTCCTATATACTATACTTCCTTCTTTATATACTGCTATATACTATACTTCCTTCTTTATATACTCCTATATACTATACTTCCCTCTTTATATACTCCTATATACTATACTTCCTTATTTATATACTGCTATATACTATACTTTCTTCTTTATATACTGCTATATACTATACTTCCTTCTTTATATACTCCTATATACTATTCTTCCTCCTTTATATACTGCTATATACTATACTTCCTTCTTTATATACTCCTATATACTATACTTCCCTCTTTATATACTACAATATACTATTCTTCCGTCCTCTCATACTCCTATATACTATACTTCCTTCTTTATATACTCCTATATACTATACTTCCTTCTTTATATACTGCTATATACTATACTTCCTTCTTTATATACTCCTATATACTATACTTCCTTCTTTATATACTCCTATATACTATACTTCCCTCTTTATATACTACTATATACTATTCTTCAGTCCTCTCATACTCCTATATACTATACTTCCTTCTTTATATACTCCTATATACTATACTTCCTTCTTTATATACTGCTATATACTATACTTCCTTCTTTATATACTCCTATATACTATACTGCCTTCTTTATATACTGCTATATACTATACTTCCTTCTTTATATACTCCTATATACTATACTTCCTTCTTTATATACTCCTATATACTATTCTTCCTTCTTTATATACTGCTATATACTATACTTCCCTCTTTATATACTACTATATACTATTCTTCAGTCCTCTCATACTCCTATATACTATACTTCCTTCTTTATATACTCCTATATACTATACTTCCTTCTTTATATACTCCTATATACTATACTTCCTTCTTTATATACTGCTATATACTATACTTCCTTCTTTATATACTCCTATATACTATACTTCCTTCTTTATATACTCCTATATACTATACTTCCCTCTTTATATACTACTATATACTATTCTTCAGTCCTCTCATACTCCTATATACTATACTTCCTTCTTTATATACTCCTATATACTATACTTCCTTCTTTATATACTGCTATATACTATACTTCCTTCTTTATATACTCCTATATACTATACTGCCTTCTTT
Source organism: Hyla sarda (assembly GCF_029499605.1). NCBI lineage: Eukaryota > Metazoa > Chordata > Amphibia > Anura > Hylidae > Hyla > Hyla sarda. The sequence goes on along the minus strand of NW_026608521.1, from coordinate 430,803 downwards.
ATATACTGCTATATACTATACTTCCTTCTTTATATACTCCTATATACTATACTTCCTTCTTTATATACTCCTATATACTATTCTTCCTTCTTTATATACTGCTATATACTATACTTCCCTCTTTATATACTACTATATACTATTCTTCAGTCCTCTCATACTCCTATATACTATACTTCCTTCTTTATATACTGCTATATACTATACTTCCTTCTTTATATACTGCTATATACTATACTTCCTTCTTTATATACTCCTATATACTATACTGCCTTCTTTATATACTGCTATATACTATACTTCCTTCTTTATATACTCCTATATACTATACTTCATTCTTTATATACTCCTATATACTATTCTTCCTTCTTTATATACTGCTATATACCATACTTCCTTCTTTATATACTCCTATATACTATACTTCCCTCTTTATATACTCCTATATACTATACTTCCTTCTTTATATACTGCTATATACTATACTTCCTTCTTTATATACTCCTATATACTATACTTCCTTCTTTAAATACTACTATATACTATTCTTCCGTTCTCATATACTGCTATATACTAAAAGAGATGTAAAGTGTTCACAGCGCTCAGCTGGTGTTTGTTACAGTGTGTTATCTCTCGGCACAGACGACGCCTGATCAGCATTTACTCAGCAGATCTAGGATCAGGAATCTAGGACAACAAATACCAGCTGAATCACCAATATATACACAATACTGAGCTTCTGTAACCTAGAAACCATATAGGAATATACTGCCACATATACAGCCACTCATATACCGCCATACATGTACCCCCACATATACCGCCATACTTATACCACCCCATATACCGCATACATATACCCCCACATATACCGCCATACATATACCACCCCATATACCGCCATACATATACCCCCACACATATACTTCCAATCATATACCACCACATATACTGCCATACATATACCTCCACATATACCGCCATACATATACCCCCACACATATACTGCCAATCATATACCACCACATATACTGCCATACATATACCTCCACATATACCGCCATACATATACCCCCACACATATACTGCCAATCATATACCGCTATACATATACTGCCACATATACAGCCACACATATACCACCACATATACAGCCACTCATATACCGCCATACATATACCCCCACACATATACTGCCATACATATACCCCCACACATATACTGACATACATATACCCCCACACATATACTGCCATACATATACCCCCACACATATACTGCCATACATATACCCCCACATATACCACCATACATATACCCCCACACATATACTGCCAATCATATACCGCCACATATACTGCCATACATATACTGCCATACATATACCGCCATATATATACCCCCACACATATACTGCCAATCATATACTGCCATACATATACCCCCACACATATACTGCCAATCATATACCGCCATACTTATACTGCCATACATATACAGCCACATATATACCACCACATATACAGCCACTCATATACCACCATACATATACCCCCACATATACTGCCATACATATACCACCATATATACAGCCACTCATATACCGCCATACATATACCGCCATACATATACCACCACATATACTGCCAATCATATACTGCCATACATATACCCCCACACATATACTGCCAATCATATACTGCCATACATATACCCCCACACATATACTGCCAATCATATACCACCACATATACAGTCACTCATATACCACCATACATATACCCCCACATATACTGCCATACATATACCCCCACTCATATACTGCCACACATTTATCTCCACACATTTACCGCCACACATATACCGCCATACATATACCGCCATACATATACCGCCATACATATACCCCCACATATACAGCTATATGTATACCCCCACACATATACCCCCACATATACCGACATACATATACCCCCACACTTATACCTCCATACATATACCCCCTTACTTATACCGCCACACATATACCCACCACATATTCATAGAAACATAGAATGTGTAGATAAGAACCATTTGGCCCATCTGGTCTGTCCAATAATCTGAATCCTATCAATAGTCCCTGGCCCTATCTTATATGAAGGATAGCCTTATGCTTATCACTATCTTATATGAAGGATAACCTTATACCTATCTCTATCTTATATGAAGGATAGCCTTATACCTATCTCTATCTTATATGAAGGATAGCCTTATACCTATCCCTATCTTATATGAAGGATAGCCTTATACCTATCTCTATCTTATATGAAGAATAACCTTATACCTATCTCTATCTTATATGAAGGAAAGCCTTATACCTATCCCTATCTTATATGAAGGATAACCTTATACCTATCCCTATCTTATATGAAGGATAGCCTTATGCCTATCCCTATCTTATATGAAGGATAGCCTTATACCTATCCCTATCTTATATGAAGGATAGCCTTATACCTATCCCTATCTTATATGAAGGATAGCCTTATACCTATCCCTATCTTATATGGAGGATAACCTTATACCTATCTCTATCTTATATGAAGGATAGTCTTATACCTATCCCTATCTTATATGAAGGATAGCCTTATACCTATCCCTATCTTATATGAAGGAAAGCCTTATGCCTATCCCTATCTTATATGAAGGATAGTCTTATACCTATCCCTATCTTATATGAAGGATAACCTTATACCTATCTCTATCTTATATGAAGAAAAGCCTTATACCTATCCCTATCTTATATGGAGGATAACCTTATACCTATCTCTATCTTATATGAAGGATAGTCTTATACCTATCCCTATCTTATATGAAGGATAGCCTTATGCTTATCACTATCTTATATGAAGGATAACCTTATACCTATCTCTATCTTATATGAAGGATAGCCTTATACCTATCTCTATCTTATATGAAGGATAGCCTTATACCTATCCCTATCTTATATGAAGGATAGCCTTATACCTATCTCTATCTTATATGAAGAATAACCTTATACCTATCTCTATCTTATATGAAGGAAAGCCTTATACCTATCCCTATCTTATATGAAGGATAACCTTATACCTATCCCTATCTTATATGGAGGATAACCTTATACCTATCTCTATCTTATATGAAGGATAGTCTTATACCTATCCCTATCTTATATGAAGGATAGCCTTATACCTATCCCTATCTTATATGAAGGAAAGCCTTATACCTATCCCTATCTTATATGAAGGATAGTCTTATACCTATCCCTATCTTATATGAAGGATAACCTTATACCTATCTCTATCTTATATGAAGGAAAGCCTTATACCTATCTCTATCTTATATGAAGGATAGCCTTATACCTATCCCTATCTTATATGAAGGATATCCTTATACCTATCCCTATCTTATATGAAGTATAACCTTATACCTATCTCTATCTTATATGAAGGAAAGCCTTATACCTATCTCTATCTTATATGAAGGATAGTCTTATACCTATCCCTATCTTATATGAAGGATAACCTTATACCTATCCCTATCTTATATGAAGGATAACCTTATACCTATCTCTATCTTATATGAAGGATAGTCTTATACCTATCCCTATCTTATATGAAGGAAAGCCTTATACCTATCCCTATCTTATATGAAGGATAACCTTATACCTATCTCTATCTTATATGAAGGAAAGCCTTATACCTATCTCTATCTTATATGAAGGATAGTCTTATACCTATCCCTATCTTATATGAAGGATAACCTTATACCTATCCCTATCTTATATGAAGGATAACCTTATACCTATCTCTATCTTATATGAAGGATAGTCTTATACCTATCCCTATCTTATATGAAGGAAAGCCTTATACCTATCCCTATCTTATATGAAGGATAACCTTATACCTATCTCTATCTTATATGAAGGATAGTCTTATACCTATCCCTATCTTATATGAAGGATAGACTTATACCTATCCCTATCTTATATGAAGGATAGCCTTATGCCTATCCCTATCTTATATGAAGGATAACCTTATACCTATCTCTATCTTATATGAAGGATAGACTTATACCTATCCCTATCTTATATGAAGGATAGTCTTATACCTATCTTTATCTTATATGAAGGATAACCTTATACCTATCTCTATCTTATATGAAGGATAGACTTATACCTATCCCTATCTTATATGAAGGAGCCTTATACCTATCCCTATCTTATATGAAGGATAGCCTTATGCCTATCCCTATCTTATATGAAGGATAACCTTATACCTATCTCTATCTTATATGGAGGATAGCCTTATGCCTATCTCTATCTTATATGAAGGATAGCCTTATACCTATCCCTATCTTATATGAAGGAAAGCCTTATACCTATCCCTATCTTATATGAAGGATAGACTTATACCTATCCCTATCTTATATGAAGGATAGTCTTATACCTATCCCTATCTTATATGAAGGAAAGCCTTATACCTATCCCTATCTTATATGAAGGATAACCTTATACCTAGCTCTATCTTATATGAAGGATAGCCTTATACCTATCCCTATCTTATATGAAGAATAACCTTATACCTATCCCTATCTTATATGAAGAATATCCTTTATACCTATCCCTATCTTGTATGAAAGATAGCCTTATACCTATCCCTATCTTATATGAAGGATAGCCTTCTACCTATCCCTATCTTATATGAAGGATAGTCTTCTACCTATCCCTATCTTATATGAAGGATAGCCTTATACCTATCTCTATCTTATTTGAAGGATAGCCTTATACCTATCCCTATCTTATATGAAGGATAGCCTTATACCTATCCCTATCTTATATGAAGGATAGCCTTATGCCTATCTCTATCTTATATGAAGGATAGCCTTCTGCCTATCCCTATCTTATATGAAGGGATAGCCTTATACCTATCTCTATCTTATTTGAAGGATAGCCTTATACCTATCCCTATCTTATATGAAGGATAGCCTTATACCTATCCCTATCTTATATGAAGTATAACCTTATACCTATCTCTATCTTATATGAAGGATAGCCTTATACCTATCCCTATCTTATATGAAGGATAGCCTTATACCTATCCCTATCTTATATGAAGGATAGCCTTATTCCTCCACACATATACAGACTCATTTATACGTCACACATATATTAACAGACATATACCGCAATACCTATCGTGACATACCATCAGCTAACCCCTCAGTCCTCTCCTGTATACAGTATATATGATCAGGTGACCCCTCAGTCCTCTCCTGTATACAGTATATATGATCAGGTGACCCCTCAGTCCTCTCCTGTATACAGTGTATATGATCAGGTGACCCCTCAGTCCTCTCCTGTATACAGTGTATATGATCAGGTGACCCCTCAGTCCTCTCCTGTATACAGTATATATGATCAGGTGACCCCTCAGTCCTCTCCTGTATACAGTGTATATGATCAGGTGACCCCTCAGTCCTCTCCTGTATACAGTATATATGATCAGGTGACCCCTCAGTCCTCTCCTGTATACAGTATATATGATCAGGTGACCCCTCAGTCCTCTCCTGTATACAGTATATATGATCAGGTGACCCCTCAGTCCTCTCCTGTATACAGTGTATATGATCAGGTGACCCCTCAGTCCTCTCCTGTATACAGTATATATGATCAGGTGACCCCTCAGTCCTCTCCTGTATACAGTATATATGATCAGGTGACCCCTCAGTCCTCTCCTGTATACAGTGTATATGATCAGGTGACCCCTCAGTCCTCTCCTGTATACAGTGTATATGATCAGGTGACCCCTCAGTCCTCTCCTGTATACAGAGTATATGATCAGGTGACCCCTCAGTCCTCTCCTGTATACAGTATATATGATCAGGTGACCCCTCAGTCCTCTCCTGTATACAGTATATATGATCAGGTGACCCCTCAGTCCTCTCCTGTATACAGTGTATATGAACAGGTGACCCCTCAGTCCTCTCCTGTATACAGTATATATGATCAGGTGACCCCTCAGTCCTCTCCTGTATACAGTGTATATGATCAGGTGACCCCTCAGTCCTCTCCTGTATACAGTATATATGATCAGGTGACCCCTCAGTCCTCTCCTGTATACAGTGTATATGATCAGGTGACCCCTCAGTCCTCTCCTGTATACAGTGTATATGATCAGGTGACCCCTCAGTCCTCTCCTGTATACAGTATATATGATCAGGTGACCCCTCAGTCCTCTCCTGTATACAGTGTATATGATCAGGTGACCCCTCAGTCCTCTCCTGTATACAGTGTATATGATCAGGTGACCCCTCAGTCCTCTCCTGTATACAGTATATATGATCAGGTGACCCCTCAGTCCTCTCCTGTATACAGTGTATATGATCAGGTGACCCCTCAGTCCTCTCCTGTATACAGTGTATATGATCAGGTGACCCCTCAGTCCTCTCCTGTATACAGTGTATATGATCAGGTGACCCCTCAGTCCTCTCCTGTATACAGTGTATATGATCAGGTGACCCCTCAGTCCTCTCCTGTATACAGTGTATATGATCAGGTGACCCCTCAGTCCTCTCCTGTATACAGTGTATATGATCAGCTAACCCCTCAGTCCTCTCCTGTATACAGTATATATGATCAGGTGACCCCTCAGTCCTCTCCTGTATACAGTGTATATGATCAGGTGACCCCTCAGTCCTCTCCTGTATACAGTGTATATGATCAGCTAACCCCTCAGTCCTCTCCTGTATACAGTGTATATGATCAGGTGACCCCTCAGTCCTCTCCTGTATACAGTGTATATGATCAGGTGACCCCTCAGTCCTCTCCTGTATACAGTGTATATGATCAGCTAACCCCTCAGTCCTCTCCTGTATACAGTGTATATGATCAGGTGACCCCTCAGTCCTCTCCTGTATACAGTATATATGATCAGGTGACCCCTCAGTCCTCTCCTGTATACAGTGTATATGATCAGGTGACCCCTCAGTCCTCTCCTGTATACAGTGTATATGATCAGGTGACCCCTCGGTCCTCTCCTGTATACAGTGTATATGATCAGGTGACCCCTCAGTCCTCTCCTGTATACAGTGTATATGATCAGGTGACCCCTCAGTCCTCTCCTGTATACAGTGTATATGATCAGGTGACCCCTCAGTCCTCTCCTGTATACAGTGTATATGATCAGGTGACCCCTCAGTCCTCTCCTGTATACAGTATATATGATCAGGTGACCCCTCAGTCCTCTCCTGTATACAGTGTATATGATCAGGTGACCCCTCAGTCCTCTCCTGTATACAGTATATATGATCAGGTGACCCCTCAGTCCTCTCCTGTATACAGTGTATATGATCAGGTGACCCCTCAGTCCTCTCCTGTATACAGTATATATGATCAGGTGACCCCTCAGTCCTCTCCTGTATACAGTATATATGATCAGGTGACCCCTCAGTCCTCTCCTGTATACAGTATATATGATCAGGTGACCCCTCAGTCCTCTCCTGTATACAGTATATATGATCAGGTGACCCCTCAGTCCTCTCCTGTATATATGATCAGGTGACCCCTCAGTCCTCTCCTGTATACAGTATATATGATCAGGTGACCCCTCAGTCCTCTCCTGTATACAGTATATATGATCAGGTGACCCCTCAGTCCTCTCCTGTATACAGTGTATATGATCAGGTGACCCCTCAGTCCTCTCCTGTATACAGTATATATGATCAGGTGACCCCTCAGTCCTCTCCTGTATATATGATCAGGTGACCCCTCAGTCCTCTCCTGTATACAGTATATATGATCAGGTGACCCCTCAGTCCTCTCCTGTATACAGTGTATATGATCAGGTGACCCCTCAGTCCTCTCCTGTATACAGTGTATATGATCAGGTGACCCCTCAGTCCTCTCCTGTATACAGTGTATATGATCAGGTGACCCCTCAGTCCTCTCCTGTATACAGTGTATATGATCAGGTGACCCCTCAGTCCTCTCCTGTATACAGTATATATGATCAGGTGACCCCTCAGTCCTCTCCTGTATACAGTATATATGATCAGGTGACCCCTCAGTCCTCTCCTGTATACAGTATATATGATCAGGTGACCCCTCAGTCCTCTCCTGTATACAGTGTATATGATCAGGTGACCCCTCAGTCCTCTCCTGTATACAGTGTATATGATCAGGTGACCCCTCGGTCCTCTCCTGTATACAGTGTATATGATCAGGTGACCCCTCAGTCCTCTCCTGTATACAATGTATATGATCAGATGACCCCTCAGTCCTCTCCTGTATATATGATCAGGTGACCCCTCAGTCCTCTCCTGTATACAGTGTATATGATCAGATGACCCCTCAGTCCTCTCCTGTATACAGTGTATATGATCAGGTGACCCCTCAGTCCTCTCCTGTATATATGATCAGGTGACCCCTCAGTCCTCTCCTGTATACAGAGTATATGATCAGGTGACCCCTCAGTCCTCTCCTGTATACAGTATATATGATCAGGTGATCCCTCAGTCCTCTCCTGTATACAGTGTATATGATCAGGTGACCCCTCAGTCCTCTCCTGTATATATGATCAGGTGACCCCTCAGTCCTCTCCTGTATACAGAGTATATGATCAGGTGACCCCTCAGTCCTCTCCTGTATACAGAGTATATGATCAGGTGACCCCTCAGTCCTCTCCTGTATACAGTATATATGATCAGGTGATCCCTCAGTCCTCTCCTGTATACAGTGTATATGATCAGGTGACCCCTCAGTCCTCTCCTGTATACAGTGTATATGATCAGGTGACCCCTCAGTCCTCTCCTGTATATATGATCAGGTGACCCCTCAGTCCTCTCCTGTATACAGAGTATATGATCAGGTGACCCCTCAGTCCTCTCCTGTATACAGTGTATATGATCAGGTGACCCCTCAGTCCTCTCCTGTATATATGATCAGGTGACCCCTCAGTCCTCTCCTGTATACAGAGTATATGATCAGGTGACCCCTCAGTCCTCTCCTGTATACAGAGTATATGATCAGGTGACCCCTCAGTCCTCTCCTGTATACAGTATATATGATCAGGTGACCCCTCAGTCCTCTCCTGTATACAGTGTATATGATCAGGTGACCCCTCAGTCCTCTCCTGTATATATGATCAGGTGACCCCTCAGTCCTCTCCTGTATACAGAGTATATGATCAGGTGACCCCTCAGTCCTCTCCTGTATACAGTGTATATGATCAGGTGACCCCTCAGTCCTCTCCTGTATATATGAGCAGGTGACCCCTCAGTCCTCTCCTGTATATATGATCAGGTGACCCCTCAGTCCTCTCCTGTATACAGTGTATATGATCAGGTGACCCCTCAGTCCTCTCCTGTATACAGTGTATATGATCAGGTGACCCCTCAGTCCTCTCCTGTATACAGTGTATATGATCAGGTGACCCCTCAGTCCTTTCCTGTATACAGTGCATATGATCAGGTGACCCCTCAGTCCTCTCCTGTATACAGTATATATGATCAGGTGACCCCTCAGTCCTCTCCTGTATACAGAGTATATGATCAGGTGACCCCTCAGTCCTCTCCTGTATACAGTATATATGATCAGGTGACCCCTCAGTCCTCTCCTGTATACAGTGTATATGATCAGGTGACCCCTCAGTCCTCTCCTGTATACAGTATATATGATCAGGTGACCCCTCAGTCCTCTCCTGTATACAGTGTATATGATCAGGTGACCCCTCAGTCCTCTCCTGTATACAGTATATATGATCAGGTGACCCCTCAGTCCTCTCCTGTATACAGTATATATGATCAGGTGACCCCTCAGTCCTCTCCTGTATACAGTGTATATGATCAGGTGACCCCTCAGTCCTCTCCTGTATACAGTATATATGATCAGGTGACCCCTCAGTCCTCTCCTGTATACAGTATATATGATCAGGTGACCCCTCAGTCCTCTCCTGTATACAGTATATATGATCAGGTGACCCCTCAGTCCTCTCCTGTATACAGTATATATGATCAGGTGACCCCTCAGTCCTCTCCTGTATATATGATCAGGTGACCCCCTCAGTCCTCTCCTGTATACAGAGTATATGATCAGGTGACCCCCTCAGTCCTCTCCTGTATACAGAGTATATGATCAGGTGACCCCTCAGTCCTCTCCTGTATACAGTATATATGATCAGGTGACCCCTCAGTCCTCTCCTGTATATATGATCAGGTGACCCCTCAGTCCTCTCCTGTATATATGATCAGGTGACCCCTCAGTCCTCTCCTGTATATATGATCAGGTGACCCCTCAGTCCTCTCCTGTATACAGTATATATGATCAGGTGACCCCTCAGTCCTCTCCTGTATACAGTATATATGATCAGGTGACCCCTCAGTCCTCTCCTGTATACAGTATATATGATCAGGTGACCCCTCAGTCCTCTCCTGTATATATGATCAGGTGACCCCTCAGTCCTCTCCTGTATACAGAGTATATGATCAGGTGACCCCCTCAGTCCTCTCCTGTATACAGAGTATATGATCAGGTGACCCCTCAGTCCTCTCCTGTATACAGTATATATGATCAGGTGACCCCTCAGTCCTCTCCTGTATACAGTATATATGATCAGGTGACCCCTCGGTCCTCTCCTGTATACAGTATATATGATCAGGTGACCCCTCAGTCCTCTCCTGTATACAGTATATATGATCAGGTGACCCCTCAGTCCTCTCCTGTATACAGTGTATATGATCAGGTGACCCCTCAGTCCTCTCCTGTATACAGTGTATATGATCAGGTGACCCCTCAGTCCTCTCCTGTATACAGTGTATATGATCAGGTGACCCCTCAGTCCTCTCCTGTATACAGTATATATGATCAGGTGACCCCTCAGTCCTCTCCTGTATACAGTATATATGATCAGGTGACCCCTCAGTCCTCTCCTGTATACAGTGTATATGATCAGGTGACCCCTCAGTCCTCTCCTGTATACAGTGTATATGATCAGGTGACCCCTCGGTCCTCTCCTGTATACAGTGTATATGATCAGGTGACCCCTCAGTCCTCTCCTGTATACAGTATATATGATCAGGTGACCCCTCAGTCCTCTCCTGTATACAGTATATATGATCAGGTGACCCCTCAGTCCTCTCCTGTATACAGTGTATATGATCAGGTGACCCCTCAGTCCTCTCCTGTATACAGTATATATGATCAGGTGACCCCTCAGTCCTCTCCTGTATACAGTGTATATGATCAGGTGACCCCTCAGTCCTCTCCTGTATACAGTATATATGATCAGGTGACCCCTCAGTCCTCTCCTGTATACAGTGTATATGATCAGGTGACCCCTCAGTCCTCTCCTGTATACAGTGTATATGATCAGGTGACCCCTCAGTCCTCTCCTGTATATATGATCAGGTGACCCCTCAATCCTCTCCTGTATACAGTATATATGATCAGGTGACCCCTCAGTCCTCTCCTGTATACAGTATATATGATCAGGTGACCCCTCAGTCCTCTCCTGTATACAGTGTATATGATCAGGTGACCCCTCAGTCCTCTCCTGTATACAGTATATATGATCAGGTGACCCCTCAGTCCTCTCCTGTATATATGATCAGGTGACCCCTCAGTCCTCTCCTGTATACAGTATATATGATCAGGTGACCCCTCAGTCCTCTCCTGTATACAGTATATATGATCAGGTGACCCCTCAGTCCTCTCCTGTATACAGTGTATATGATCAGGTGACCCCTCAGTCCTCTCCTGTATACAGTATATATGATCAGGTGACCCCTCAGTCCTCTCCTGTATACAGTATATATGATCAGGTGACCCCTCAGTCCTCTCCTGTATACAGTATATATGATCAGGTGACCCCTCAGTCCTCTCCTGTATACAGTGTATATGATCAGGTGACCCCTCAGTCCTCTCCTGTATACAGTATATATGATCAGGTGACCCCTCAGTCCTCTCCTGTATACAGTATATATGATCAGGTGACCCCTCAGTCCTCTCCTGTATACAGTGTATATGATCAGGTGACCCCTCAGTCCTCTCCTGTATACAGTGTATATGATCAGGTGACCCCTCAGTCCTCTCCTGTATACAGTGTATATGATCAGGTGACCCCTCAGTCCTCTCCTGTATACAGTATATATGATCAGGTAACCCCTCAGTCCTCTCCTGTATACAGTGTATATGATCAGGTGACCCCTCGGTCCTCTCCTGTATACAGTGTATATGATCAGGTGACCCCTCAGTCCTCTCCTGTATACAGTGTATATGATCAGATGACCCCTCAGTCCTCTCCTGTATATATGATCAGGTGACCCCTCAGTCCTCTCCTGTATACAGTATATATGATCAGGTGACCCCTCAGTCCTCTCCTGTATACAGTGTATATGATCAGATGACCCCTCAGTCCTCTCCTGTATACAGTGTATATGATCAGGTGACCCCTCAGTCCTCTCCTGTATATATGATCAGGTGACCCCTCAGTCCTCTCCTGTATACAGAGTATATGATCAGGTGACCCCTCAGTCCTCTCCTGTATACAGTGTATATGATCAGGTGACCCCTCAGTCCTCTCCTGTATACAGTGTATATGATCAGGTGACCCCTCAGTCCTCTCCTGTATATATGATCAGGTGACCCCTCAGTCCTCTCCTGTATACAGAGTATATGATCAGGTGACCCCTCAGTCCTCTCCTGTATACAGTGTATATGATCAGGTGACCCCTCAGTCCTCTCCTGTATATATGATCAGGTGACCCCTCAGTCCTCTCCTGTATACAGAGTATATGATCAGGTGACCCCTCAGTCTTCTCCTGTATACAGAGTATATGATCAGGTGACCCCTCAGTCCTCTCCTGTATACAGTATATATGATCAGGTGACCCCTCAGTCCTCTCCTGTATACAGTGTATATGATCAGGTGACCCCTCAGTCCTCTCCTGTATATATGATCAGGTGACCCCTCAGTCCTCTCCTGTATACAGAGTATATGATCAGGTGACCCCTCAGTCCTCTCCTGTATACAGTGTATATGATCAGGTGACCCCTCAGTCCTCTCCTGTATATATGAGCAGGTGACCCCTCAGTCCTCTCCTGTATATATGATCAGGTGACCCCTCAGTCCTCTCCTGTATACAGTATATATGATCAGGTGACCCCTCAGTCCTCTCCTGTATACAGTGTATATGATCAGGTGACCCCTCAGTCCTCTCCTGTATACAGTGTATATGATCAGGTGACCCCTCAGTCCTTTCCTGTATACAGTGCATATGATCAGGTGACCCCTCAGTCCTCTCCTGTATACAGTATATATGATCAGGTGACCCCTCAGTCCTCTCCTGTATACAGAGTATATGATCAGGTGACCCCTCAGTCCTCTCCTGTATACAGTATATATGATCAGGTGACCCCTCAGTCCTCTCCTGTATACAGTGTATATGATCAGGTGACCCCTCAGTCCTCTCCTGTATACAGTATATATGATCAGGTGACCCCTCAGTCCTCTCCTGTATACAGAGTATATGATCAGGTGACCCCTCAGTCCTCTCCTGTATACAGTATATATGATCAGGTGACCCCTCAGTCCTCTCCTGTATACAGTGTATATGATCAGGTGACCCCTCAGTCCTCTCCTGTATACAGTATATATGATCAGGTGACCCCTCAGTCCTCTCCTGTATACAGTATATATGATCAGGTGACCCCTCAGTCCTCTCCTGTATACAGTATATATGATCAGGTGACCCCTCAGTCCTCTCCTGTATATATGATCAGGTGACCCCTCAGTCCTCTCCTGTATACAGAGTATATGATCAGGTGACCCCTCAGTCCTCTCCTGTATACAGTATATATGATCAGGTGACCCCTCAGTCCTCTCCTGTATACAGTGTATATGATCAGGTGACCCCTCAGTCCTCTCCTGTATACAGTATATATGATCAGGTGACCCCTCAGTCCTCTCCTGTATACAGTATATATGATCAGGTGACCCCTCAGTCCTCTCCTGTATACAGTATATATGATCAGGTGACCCCTCAGTCCTCTCCTGTATATATGATCAGGTGACCCCTCAGTCCTCTCCTGTATACAGAGTATATGATCAGGTGACCCCCTCAGTCCTCTCCTGTATACAGAGTATATGATCAGGTGACCCCTCAGTCCTCTCCTGTATACAGTATATATGATCAGGTGACCCCTCAGTCCTCTCCTGTATACAGTGTATATGATCAGGTGACCCCTCAGTCCTCTCCTGTATACAGTGTATATGATCAGGTGACCCCTCGGTCCTCTCCTGTATACAGTGTATATGATCAGGTGACCCCTCAGTCCTCTCCTGTATACAGTATATATGATCAGGTGACCCCTCAGTCCTCTCCTGTATACAGTATATATGATCAGGTGACCCCTCAGTCCTCTCCTGTATACAGTGTATATGATCAGGTGACCCCTCAGTCCTCTCCTGTATACAGTATATATGATCAGGTGACCCCTCAGTCCTCTCCTGTATACAGTGTATATGATCAGGTGACCCCTCAGTCCTCTCCTGTATACAGTGTATATGATCAGGTGACCCCCTCAGTCCTCTCCTGTATACAGTATATATGATCAGGTGATCCCTCAGTCCTCTCCTGTATACAGTGTATATGATCAGGTGACCCCTCAGTCCTCTCCTGTATACAGTATATATGATCAGGTGACCCCTCAGTCCTCTCCTGTATACAGTATATATGATCAGGTGACCCCTCAGTCCTCTCCTGTATACAGTATATATGATCAGGTGACCCCTCAGTCCTCTCCTGTATACAGTATATATGATCAGGTGACCCCTCAGTCCTCTCCTGTATACAGTGTATATGATCAGGTGACCCCTCAGTCCTCTCCTGTATACAGTATATATGATCAGGTGACCCCTCAGTCCTCTCCTGTATACAGTGTATATGATCAGGTGACCCCTCAGTCCTCTCCTGTATACAGTATATATGATCAGGTGACCCCTCAGTCCTCTCCTGTATACAGTATATATGATCAGGTGACCCCTCAGTCCTCTCCTGTATATATGATCAGGTGACCCCTCAGTCCTCTCCTGTATACAGTATATATGATCAGGTGACCCCTCAGTCCTCTCCTGTATACAGTATATATGATCAGGTGACCCCTCAGTCCTCTCCTGTATACAGTGTATATGATCAGGTGACCCCTCAGTCCTCTCCTGTATACAGTGTATATGATCAGGTGACCCCTCGGTCCTCTCCTGTATATATGATCAGGTGACCCCTCAGTCCTCTCCTGTATACAGTGTATATGATCAGGTGACCCCTCAGTCCTCTCCTGTATACAGTATATATGATCAGGTGACCCCTCGGTCCTCTCCTGTATATATGATCAGGTGACCCCTCATTCCTCTCCTGTATACAGTGTATATGATCAGGTGACCAGGTATTGCCCCTCCCACTCATTAGTATTATTCGCCCTTCAGCCAATTAGTGCGTGAGGTGACAATTCTACCACGCCCCCCTACCCGCCTCTAATATAGTTATAGAAGAAAGACAGGTGCGGTGTAAGAACCGACGGAAGTCAGAGCGGGAAGGTGAGTGCGGACCGGGGCGGTGTGAGGTGAGTGCGGACCGGGGCGGTGTGAGGGGAGGTGAGTGCGGACCGGGGCGGTGTGAGGTGAGTGCGGACCGGGGCGGTGTGAGGGGAGGTGAGTGCGGACCGGGGCGGTGTGAGGTGAGTGCGGACCGGGGAGGTGTGAGGTGAGTGCGGACCGGGGCGGTGTGAGGTGAGTGCGGACCGGGGCGGTGTGAGGTGAGTGCGGACCGGGGAGGTGTGAGGTGAGTGCGGACCGGGGCGGTGTGAGGTGAGTGCGGACCGGGGAGGTGTGAGGTGAGTGCGGACCGGGGCGGTGTGAGGTGAGTGCGGACCGGGGCGGTGTGAGGTGAGTGCGGACCGGGGAGGTGTGAGGTGAGTGCGGACCGGGGAGGTGTGAGGTGAGTGCGGACCGGGGAGGTGTGAGGTGAGTGCGGACCGGGGAGGTGTGAGGTGAGTGCGGACCGGGGAGGTGTGAGGTGAGTGCGGACCGGGGAGGTGTGAGGTGAGTGCGGACCGGGGAGGTGTGAGGTGAGTGCGGACCGGGGAGGTGTGAGGTGAGTGCGGACCGGGGAGGTGTGAGGTGAGTGCGGACCGGGGAGGTGTGAGGTGAGTGCGGACCGGGGAGGTGTGAGGTGAGTGCGGACCGGGGAGGTGTGAGGTGAGTGCGGACCGGGGAGGTGTGAGGTGAGTGCGGACCGGGGCGGTGTGAGGTGAGTGCGGACCGGGGAGGTGTGAGGTGAGTGCGGACCGGGGAGGTGTGAGGTGAGTGCGGACCGGGGCGGTGTGAGGTGAGTGCGGACCGGGGCGGTGTGAGGTGAGTGCGGACCGGGGCGGTGTGAGGTGAGTGCGGACCGGGGCGGTGTGAGGGAAGGTGAGTGCGGACTCCCGGGTATACAGCACATGGTGCGGGAGGAGGAGAGCAGCGGTGACTTCCTGCTCGTCTGCGACTTTGGTATATATATAATATCTTTATCAGGTACATATATATATATATATATAATATCTCTATCAGGTACATATATATATATATCTCTATCAGGTACATAGAGATATTATATATATATATATATATATATATATATATATATATATATATATGTATATATGTACCTGATAGATATATATATATATATACCTGATAGAGATATTATATATATATATATATATATCAGGTATATATATATATATAATATCTCTATCAGGTATATATATATATAATATCTCTATCAGGTACATATATATATAATATCTCTATCAGGTACATATATATATATAATATCTCTATCAGGTATATATATATATATAATATCTCTATCAGGTACATATATATATATAATATCTCTATCAGGTACATATATATATAATATCTCTATCAGGTACATATATATATATAATATCTCTATCAGGTATATATATATATATAATATCTCTATCAGGTACATAGAGATAATATATATATATATATATATATATATATATGTACCTGATAGAGATATTATATATATATATACCTGATAGAGATATTATATATATATATGTACCTGATAGAGATATTATATATATATGTACCTGATAGAGATATTATATATATATATGTACCTGATAGAGATATTATATATATACACATGTACCTGATAGAGATATTAGATATATATATACCTGATAGAGATATATATATACCTGATAGAGAGATATATATACCTGATAGAGAGATATATATACCCGATAGAGAGATATATATATATATACCTGATAGAGAGATATATATATATACCGGATAGAGAGATATATATATATATATACCGGATAGAGAGATATATATATATATATATATATATATATATATATACCGGATAGAGATATATATATATATATATATATATATATATATATATATATATATACCGGATAGAGAGATATATATATATATATATATACCGGATAGAGAGATATATATATATATATATATATATATATATATATATATACCGGATAGAGAGATATGTGTATACCGGATAGAGAGATATGTGTATACCGGATAGAGAGATATGTGTATACCGGATAGAGAGATATGTGTATACCGGATAGAGAGATATGTGTATACCGGATAGAGAGATATGTGTATACCGGATAGAGAGATATGTGTATACCGGATAGAGAGATATGTGTATACCGGATAGAGAGATATGTGTATACCGGATAGAGAGATATGTGTATACCGGATAGAGAGATATGTGTATACCGGATAGAGAGATGTGTGTATACCGGATAGAGATGTGTGTGTATACCGGATAGAGATGTGTGTGTATACCTGATAGAGATGTGTGTGTATACCTGATAGAGATGTGTGTGTATACCTGATAGAGATGTGTGTGTATACCTGATAGAGATGTGTGTGTATACCTGATAGAGATGTGTGTGTGTATACCTGATAGAGATGTGTGTGTGTATACCTGATAGAGATGTGTGTGTGTATACCTGATAGAGATGTGTGTGTGTATACCTGATAGAGATGTGTGTGTGTATACCTGATAGAGATGTGTGTGTGTATACCTGATAGAGATGTGTGTGTGTATACCTGATAGAGATGTGTGTGTGTATACCTGATAGAGATGTGTGTGTGTATACCTGATAGAGATGTGTGTGTGTATACCTGATAGAGATGTGTGTGTGTATACCTGATAGAGATGTGTGTGTGTATACCTGATAGAGATGTGTGTGTGTATACCTGATAGAGATGTGTGTGTGTATACCTGATAGAGATGTGTGTGTGTATACCTGATAGAGATGTGTGTGTGTATACCTGATAGAGATGTGTGTGTGTATACCTGATAGAGATGTGTGTGTGTATACCTGATAGAGATGTGTGTGTGTATACCTGATAGAGGTGTGTGTGTGTATACCTGATATGTGTGTGTATACCTGATAGAGATGTGTGTGTATACCTGATAGAGATGTGTGTGTATACCTGATAGAGGTGTGTGTGTGTATACCTGATATGTGTGTGTATACCTGATATGTGTGTGTATACCTGATATGTGTGTGTATACCTGATATGTGTGTGTATACCTGATATGTGTGTGTATACCTGATAGAGATGTGTGTGTGTATACCGGATAGAGATGTGTGTGTGTATACCGGATAGAGATGTGTGTGTGTATACCTGATAGAGATGTGTGTGTGTATACCTGATAGAGATGTGTGTGTGTATACCTGATAGAGATGTGTGTGTGTATACCTGATAGAGATGTGTGTGTGTATACCTGATAGAGATGTGTGTGTGTATACCTGATAGAGATGTGTGTGTGTATACCTGATAGAGATGTGTGTGTGTATACCTGATAGAGATGTGTGTGTGTATACCTGATAGAGATGTGTGTGTGTATACCTGATAGAGATGTGTGTGTGTATACCTGATAGAGATGTGTGTGTGTATACCTGATAGAGATGTGTGTGTGTATACCTGATAGAGATGTGTGTGTGTATACCTGATAGAGATGTGTGTGTGTGTATACCTGATAGAGATGTGTGTGTGTGTATACCTGATAGAGATGTGTGTGTGTGTATACCTGATAGAGATGTGTGTGTGTGTATACCTGATAGAGATGTGTGTGTGTGTATACCTGATAGAGATGTGTGTGTGTATACCTGATAGAGATGTGTGTGTGTATACCTGATAGAGATGTGTGTGTGTATACCTGATATGTGTGTGTGTATACCTGATATGTGTGTGTGTATACCTGATATGTGTGTGTGTGTGTGTGTATACCTGATATGTGTGTGTGTGTGTGTGTATACCTGATATGTGTGTGTGTGTGTGTGTATACCTGATATGTGTGTGTGTGTGTGTATACCTGATATGTGTGTGTGTGTGTGTGTATACCTGATATGTGTGTGTGTGTGTGTGTGTATACCTGATATATGTGTGTGTGTGTGTATACCTGATGTGTGTGTGTGTGTGTATACCTGATGTGTGTGTGTGTGTGTATACCTGATGTGTGTGTGTGTGTGTATACCTGATATGTGTGTGTGTGTGTATACCTGATATGTGTGTGTGTGTGTGTGTATACCTGATATGTGTGTGTGTGTGTGTGTGTATACCTGATATGTGTGTGTGTGTGTGTATACCTGATATGTGTGTGTGTGTGTGTGTGTGTGTATACCTGATATTTGTGCCTACGTACCGGAGAGGAAGAGATGAACGATTACAGGACATCTACCAAATGTCGGGGTTGTGAGTAATTAGTAAAATTGTGTAAACACCTGTGTATGCAGGAAAGCAAAGTGTGAATGTACCAGATATGACCAGAGGGATTTATACAGGTCTCCATATGTCCGTATACAATAAATCCTTCCTATAGTCCAATACGCCTCCCGTCTGACCACCAGCTGAGGCTGCACGCGACTTATCACCTGTAAAAACTCCCGTCCGTCCCTAATACGGCCTCAAAATATACAATTCATGTCAATGGGATTTTTGACCGTCCGTTATGTCCTGTTATGACTAATGGCGCAAAAGACGGTTCGTGCACTTATTTTTTATCTCGTAAACAAGAACGGTGGAATAACAACTGGTTAAATGTTAACATTGAAGTCTATGGGTGACGGATGTTCACAATTGACGTCCATTATGATCTGTTATTCATACTGCACATGCTCAGAAGATGGAAATAACGGATGGAACATGTCCGTTATTTTAACATAATGCCCAGTAAAATAACGGATGTTTGTCGTCTTATCATTCGTTATGTTCACTTATTTTTTTTCTATATATATTTTTTTTTTTTCATGACCTTTCAGCAGAAAAACGACGTTTTAAAATGCAGGAACATGACGTGTGAACGAAGCCTTGGATCAGTCACCGCCCCGGCCAGAGGGCTTAAAGGGGTACTCCTCTAGAAAACACTTTCTTATAAATCAACTGGGCCGGAAAGTTAAACAGATTTGTAAATTACTTCTATTAAAAAATCCCTATGCTTCCAGTACTTATCAGCTGCTGCATGATCCACAGGAAGTTCTTTTCTTTTTTAATTTCCTTTCTGTCTGACCACAGTGCTCTCTGCTGACCCCTCTGTCCATGTCAGGAACTGTCCAGAGTAGGAGCAAATCCCCATAGCAAACCTCTCCTGCTCTGGACAGTTCCTGATGTGGACAGAGGTGTCAGTAGAGAGCACTGTGGTCAGACTGAAAATTAATTCAAAAAGAAAAGAACTTCCTGTGGCTCATACAGCAGCTAAGTACTGGAAGGATTGAGATTTTTTTTTTAATAGAAGTAACTTACAAATCTGTCTAACTTTCTGGCACCGGTTCATTTTAAAAGAAAATGTTTGTTTTCCAGTGGATTACCCCTTTAACCCCTTCCATACCATGGACGCGGAGACTGGACAAGTCTCCTGCTTCTCAATGAAGTGTCAAGACCAGGGTTTCCCAACCAGTGTGCCTCTAGCTGTTGCAAAACTACAACTCCCAGCATGCCTGGACAGCCGAAGGCTGTCCGGGCATGCTGGGAGTTGTAGTTTTTCAACAGCTGGAGGCACACTGGTTGGGAAACAGTAGTCTAGTGGGTCCGGATATCGATCTGTGATAGACATTTAAGTTAGATGGCATTTGCCGATAAGTCAACTTAATTCCAAGGTAGGTAATCGAATCAATAGCCCACGGGAAGGGAAAACTGGATTTAATAGCTTGAATCATATTATGTGGCAAACATAGTCCAAGAATTTGAGATTTATTGGTGTTTATTTTGTAATGGGAGACTACACCAGAAGCTTGTACTTGTCTTTTACTACATTGGGTAGGGAATGATAATGACGTCATCCGCAAAGAGACCGCGGTGGTCATAGCGCCCCAAATCAACCCCCGAAATATGGGGTTCATCCTAATTGTCTCTGCTAGCGGTTCCATTAGTGGGGAGAGTGGGCACCCCTGGCAGGTTCCATTAGTGATACTGAAAGGGTGTGAAAGGAAGCCAGAGGTAAATACCGAGGCCAAGGGGCAAGTGTATAAGGCTAGTATAGCTGATTTATTATTAGTAAAGCCAAACTTTGACAGGATTAATTGGGGGTATGTAGATTGTCCTTTCTAACGCCTTCTCCGCGTCCAGTGTTAGCATCATGGAAGGCGTCGGACACGATTCCACATGGTGCATCAATGAATCTTCTGTTACCATCCACGGTCCGTCTTTGCTGAATAAATAACACTTGATCATTTTTGACCAATGAGTGAAGTATGTCACTTAGTCTGTTGGCTAGAATTTTGTCGTAGATCTTTAAATTTACATTTAACAATGATTTTTAGGGTGAAAATTCTCTGGTCTATCAGTTTTCTCTGGCTTAGGGAGGGTGACCGCTATAGCTTTTAACATTTTGGGAGGAATATATCCTTTATTAAATATTTCATTATAAAGAGGGAGGAGGTGAGTAGAGAGGGTTGTCTGAAACAGTTTGTAGTATTCCCCTGTGAATCTGTTGGGGCCAGGGGATTTATTTGGCTTTAATGAGGTGATTACCGACGTGAGCTCCAGGAGGGATATAGGTCTACCTACGTCTTCCAAAGTACCAGCGTCGACCTATGGTAGATGAATGGCATCCAAAAAGGACTTTAAGGGCTTTTGTGGTTGAGGTGTCTCGGTGTCAGAGTGTAAGTTGTACAAATTTTGATGATAATCAGCCAAGACATCAGCTATATGTTGTGGATTAAATATTTTTTCCCCGTCGGGAGAATATATATTATATGATTTTAGTCTTGGCTGCTCTGGCTTTAAATCGATTTGCCATAATTTTTCCTGCCTTATTACCCTGCCAGTAATATTTAGTGTTCGATCTTTTAAGGAAAAAAATCGACAATGTGTGGTCGTTTTCCAACAATTTAATTGCCTCAGTGAGTTTGTGTCTTGGACATTCTTGATTTTTTTTTTTTTGATCGGATGCTAATTTCTGAGTAATTCCCCCTCAGTACTGCTTTATGGGCACACCAATTAGTGAAAACTGAAGTGTCCACAGTGTCATTAAGTTGGAAGTATTCTTGAATACCTTTTTCAATTACACTGGAAGAGGCTATGTCTGACAATAGTTAAGTCTCCAGAGAAAGACTGTGGGTTTGTTAAAGTCCTCTCTAATAGAGACTGTTACCGGCGCGTGGTCTGACCAGCTGATAATGCCTATTACCGAGGAGGATGTTTTTTTGGAGCAACAATTTATCGACCATTATGAGATCAATACGGGAATACATGTTATGGGAGTGTGGGGAAAAAAGGTATAATCTCTATCATTAGCATTCAAAGACCTCCAAGAATCATAAAGGTCTTCTTTAAATAGACAAAATTCCCCATATTTATAATATTCTATCTGTGGAGAAAGACCTTTGTTAGTCTCTCACAATCATGAGTGACCCATACTTATTCGTAGAAATAATTTTTAGTACATGGGCAAGGAACTTGATCTGTTGGTTATTGGAGGCATATATCGTTACAATTGTAAATTTAGAATTGATAATTTCACAATTCAACAGTATATATCTGCAATAGGGATCATAAGTGAGGGAGTCCTTGATAGCTATGAGTACGCCTTTTTTCTTCCAAGCGTTAGGAGAAAAGAATATATGTGGGAATTTTTTATTTTTCAATCTATGTATCGGATTCTAATAAATGGGTTTCTTGGGCACAGATTATATCGCATTTTAGTTTGACATTCCGACTAGAATAAGATTTGTTTAAATGGGTTGTTAAGGCCCTTAACATTTAGTGTAGAAATCCTAACCATCAAGGTAAAAATGAGTAAACGCTAAGATACAACTATTTGGAAAACACCTCTTTGAGTATTGAAATCAGTTGAAAGAGTCCCCCTGGGTCAACTGATGACACCATAATCCTTGAAAAGATGGATCGAGCACATAGAAAAACTAATACGACAGCTAAAAACAGTAGAAACATGAGATAATAAAGCAACGTTCTGAGAACAAGCCATAGCCGTAAGGCACTAGTTGGCGTGGGGGGAGGATAAAGTGGTGAAGTGGTAGAGGGGAACTTCGACCCCGATATATGATAACTTGTACTAACCGCATATATTTCAACATACAGTATTCGAGTTTGCACTCCCCTGTGCTCCCAGAGTCACTGAAATGCATTAGCCATAATCAGTCTTTGACATCCGCCACCTGTTGGAGGGGAAAAAAGGATGGAAGAGAGAGAGAGAGAGAGAGAGAGACTCCAGAGGCAACAGCTGGAAAAAGGGACCAAGAGGAGAAGAGACATGGAAGTGTTATAGCAAGAAGAACACAAAAGGGTGAGGGAACAAATTAACTACAGCAGTTGAGGCTTCTCCGGAAAAATCAAAAAACCAAAGATAACCATCCCATGGACGTGGTATTCAGGTCGGAGGATCTGGACTGTCTTGATCCGTTGATCCGGGAAAGTCTCTAGATGAGGCACCAGGAGACCTTCTTCCAACTGTAGTCCACTCTTGGAGAAGGCTTTCTTGCCAGAGAGTCCATCATGGATTTCTTTATCAGTTTAGGGAACCATTTACTGATAGCAATAAGAGCTTCCTTCGGCGTGAGGAAGGAGTGGGTGGCTCCATTTCTCTGTACCAGCAATTTCATAGGGAACCCCCAGCAATAAGGGACCCCCTCCTCACGTAGGATAGTAGTTGAAGTGGAGAAGGCTCTACGTCTTGAGAGTTGCTGCAGAGAGATCAGCAAAAAGTAAAATCTTGGAGAAACATTCAGGAATATCTTTGGTTCTCCTAGCAGCGTTCATCACTTCTTCTACATAAAGGTAAAAGTGGATCCTGGCCAGGACGTCCTGTGGTACCTCCCTAGGCATTTGGGTGGGTTTTGGAGTCTATGTACCCTCGCTTATCACGTCATGATTATCTGCATTAGGAGACAAAATTGAAAAATAGTCCTCTACGAACTCCTTTAACTCTGAGTTGGAAATTGACTCTGGAATACTCCGAAAGCAGATAGTGTTCCGTCTGGATCTATCTTCAAGATCGGAAATTTTGAGCTGAATTGCATTCACATCATCAGTCGTCTCATTTTGTTTGTCAACAAGAGCATTGTGTGCTTCAGTTTTTTTTCCATTTTATCTTCTAGGTGGGCTGTGCGGTCACCCAGCTGGTTGACTTCTTTGGTTAGAGAGCTTAAAGACGACATAAAATCTTGTTGTAAAGACTCCCTGAATTCTTGGAACAATGAACAAATGCTAGTTTCGATACCAGAGGGAAGAGCCAGGTCTTTTGAAGATTCCACCTTTGGAATGTTGGTAGTCGACATGGTGGTGGATTTAATAGATACTTTGTAGTGATGTAGGAGGAGAGTCTGAGTTGCTCTTCAAACACTGAGTACGAGGTAAACTTGGAGGAACAATCCGGTTCTACTTGAGGCTCAAATGGAGCGGATACAGTTAAAGATTAAGTATATGGATCACTGTCGATGGAGTCTGAAACCGTGGATTTGTTACGTAGTGAATAAAATTCTGTCAGTTTAAGAGGATTCTGCTTCTTAGATCTCCTATTAGGCATACTTCAAAATGCAAAGTTGTATAGGTTCAGAAGTATTATGGAGTAGAGGCATCTAGAATTCAGAAAAAAATCAAGCCAAGTCCTCACTGTTCCAAGCAACCAGTGATAGAATATGACTCTGGTGCCACCTTGTGGTAGAATCAAGTAATGCAGGAATACAGCATTCGGTTTTGGGTTAAAGAGTGGGTATTCAAGTAAGTCCCTATTTCCCACCAAACCTCCTTGAGTTGTGCAGTGCAATGAAGAGTGAGCAGTTTCTATGCTGCCGAGTGCTATTCGAAAAGCTCATTTATGGAAGAGTCACTTGTTTGTAGATAAGGCCTTGTAGAAGGGATGAGGTTATTATACACCAGACTTCACACCCCGTATATTCTTTTAGCATAAGTCCAGCAATCTGAGGGTGCATTAACATGGGTCTCCGTTAAATCTAATGGCTTTCAGACAGAGCATACAAAGAGCAGGAGGGGTTAATCAAGTAGCCAGCGTTATGCTTGCTGAAATACTAATAGTACTGATTAAGTATAGGAATGTCCCAGCCTTAGTTTCCCTTGATTGGAGCCCCGTCACACTCACCGATCAAACCCAAGACTTGAGAACCTTCTGTAGAGACTGCAGACTTTATTGAGCTCACTGCCGGTGTTATGTTTGTGAGCTGACAGCCAGAGCGGGCAGGAACGTGAGGACCAGTAAGGGCACCCGTCCCCGGGGTGTGCACGCTCTTCTGTGCTGGTCCAGCAAGCAAGCCGGGGAAACTTCTGTGCAGGTAACACCAGGGGCTCTTCTGTAAGGGACGGGACCCCCTCTTCCTCACTGTAGAAGCGAGCCGGGAGGCAGCCCGACACCGCTGGAGCTCCGGTGAGTGACGTGGACCTGCAGCTGTTTTACCTCGCTGATCCTATGCCGAAGCTTAGCCATGGCACCACAAGGGAGGGGGGAAGATGGCGCTTATCTCCTCCAGCACCAGGCCTCCGGCGCTGCGTTGTTCCCAGCGCCCGAACCCAGAAGCCGATCCAGATGCAGTTGATCTCAAATCAAGCAGCAGATGTTGGGGAGATCATGGGTAGTGCTCTGCCATTAAACTTTTTTGGTATTTTGCCGTTTTGGGACGCTTTTCTCAGGGTGCAAGGGAGAGAGAACTAAGAGTGCATCCTCTCTCTTCAGCGGTTAGCTCTGCCCCTGGTTTATTTTTATGTTGAACTCTTAACATGGAAGGGGTTGGTGTATCTTCTAAGGGTATTAAAACTTTTTTTTACTTAGACTTTTAGGAGGAATCATCAGATTCTTCATACAGATCAGTTCTATTGAACTCCATTGATATAGCCTAGTCCAGCCAGGATCCATCAATGACAGAGCCATGGAAAGCAGGCAACAGGGGTAAGCCCTCCGGCTACCTCTATAGCGTATCGCAGCATTCACATGTCCCTTTAGACACAGCTGTCAGCTTTAACAGCGGCAATCTAAAGGGTTAATAGCCAGCCGTGACAATCGTCGCATGCTGGCTATTAGCGGTGGTGTGAGGTGGGAATTTGGGGAGGCGCTGTAACAAGTCTGCACGGGTCGCAAATTTCCTCCTCACAGCAGCCCCTGGCTACTGAGAACAGCCGTGGGCTGCATAGTATGGAGCAGGCAGGAGTCGGGAGCCGCTCCTTTACAGGCTGCTGAGTGCCCCGCGCTTGTTAGGTCCGGCCCTTCTTGCCCAAAAGGCTAAGGGCCGAAAAAAATCACCTGCCCTGCGCCCGGAACTGCATGTATCGGGTGATAGGAATTCCACATCCCTGTGACACATAGCAAGGTAAATTGCGTGTGTAATGGCAATTTATGAAAGTTTTTTTATTTATTTAGTTCCGTTTGAAGTAGGTTATGAATACATCAAGTCGTTTTCAAAGGTTGCATTGTACGTGATTTATAGCAGCCGGAGCCAATTCACATTGTTCTTTTTGTTGCTATGGAAGTCACTGGGAGAAAGTTGATTATACAGAGATTTTCCTGTGCGTGTTACAAGTCTGATGCCTGAGCTGAGTATTTTAGTCTCTTCATGATGGACGGGTAGATGGTGTAAAATGGCTTGTATCACCTGTTCAAAGTGTATTCGCTATAAAGTGCTGAACGTGAGGGGATCAGCTTGGGGAAGAACTTGATTGGTTCGTGATTTATTCTTCAGGTTTAGAATTCACAATATTCTTGGCTCCTGTGATGCCGCTATTCGTGGACTTTCCGGTAGTCTTGCGTTTCAGAGCCAGTCTTTCTCGTTCACAAATTCTCCTATTGGGAGATTCCTAATGGCAGGTCATGGGTGACAACTTTTGCATGTAGTAAACTGTTTGCGGTACAGTTTGGTTAAATACCTGTCGCCAAATAAAACTTTTATTATATTGTTCCTTGTGTAATTCGCAGACACTTTCCCATTCACTTGCTTTTAAAATTATCAACATGAATATGTTTAAAATGTAATAGAAAAAATGTCCACTAGGTGGCTCTGTTCTGTTCCCTGACACAATACAGTGAGTTTGGTCTCCTCCCAACCTGGCAGGAGACCAAACTCAGGAAGTGCTTCCCTGCACTGAGCTTGATTGACAGCTGTACAGAAAGTGAAAGCTCCACAGATTCTTAGAAAGCTGCACAGACTGACAGCTGAAGAAGAGCCTCACTGATAGCAACACAGACTGAAACATGCACAGGTGTTAGGGAACATAGCCAGAGGTAGTTGAGAACAGTTTATTTGGTGACAGATACTTTTTAAGATTTTATTTTGTTCTGGTACATCGGTTAAAGTAACATCCAACAAATTAGTACTACAGTTATCCCATTAATAGTGAATTAAAGACTGTATTGATTATAGTTAAAAAAAAAAAAAAAAAATTACTGAACTCGTCTGCTTATTCTGGGGTTACAAGCCAAACTAGGAGGCCGTCAATAGATCTGCCATACCACCCAATGAGATGGAACAATGGGTTGGTACTGGCATACAAGACGACCGCCATGTAAAGACTGGCCAGAGATGGAGAGAACTTGGCCCCATAGGACATCCGGTTATCTGTAAATAACGTTTATTGAAGCGCCAAAAAATTGTTTAATATACATCCACAGTATATTGAGTTCTGCACTGTAATTACTGTACTTGTCTGATACGTAACGGCACGAACTGCCTTGGAGTGGGGGAATAAAAGTGTAAAGTGCAACTATATGGCAGGATAAGCGCGTAGCCTTGTTAGGCCATTCAATATTTCATGTAGCTTGTAAAAGTCTTTGTATCCCGGGGTACGGGTGACCAGCGGTTACAGGAGATTGTCGAGCCACGCACCAAGTCGATCAAGAAGGAAATTGATCCTGGCCACGATGGGCCTCAATGGATGGGGGGAGACTGGTTTTTCACACGTTTCCAAAAACACAAAAATAAAGACAAACGGGTGTAGCAGGTAGCGTATATTCCTGTTTCGTAGTGATGATATTTACACTTTCCTCCTCCTGTAGTAGTTTCTCCAGTAGACTTAGTGGGGTCATTCATGATTGGACGATGTGTGTCTTCAAGCATTTCGATAACCAATTTCTCATCCAGTGCACTGCCCATAACTACTGCTGATGGACATATATGTTGGCACTTCATTTGGCTTTTGCCTTGAACCTTTTTTTTTTTCTTTTGGATTTTTTTAATGAAATTATTTAGGTTTTATAGGAGCTGGACAAACCATTTTTCTTCTCCATAATGGATAAGTGACTGCTACCCCTGACTGTTGGTGGGTGGGTGTCCCTGGCTATGTCTTTGGGCATGGGAATGAGGTGGGGGGCCCCTAGCTGTGTCTTTTGGGGGTTGGGTGGGGGGGGCCTGGCTGGTTTGTTCGGGGGGCCCCTCTGATCTCTGTATTTCTTCTGGTTACAGATGTCTCTGTGGTCTTCAGTGTTTGCTGTCTGGTTTCTTTCTGTGGTTTGTTCTCCCGTCACCGGATACCCAGATGGGAGGGTGACCTCCGCCTGTGACTCCATGACCCCTCAACACGGACATCACCCGCAGTCAGGAGCCCTCCATAAGATCAGTGTGGACAGGAGCGTGTACAGTCCAGGAGACAGGATCAGAGGTGAGTGTGGTGATCTCCTCCTCCCCCCCCCCCCCCCCCTTCGTTTTTTCTTCCTCACCCTATAATAGCCATAACACGTTATTTTTCAATCTACAGACTCATATAAGCGTTTGTTGTTTGTGGAACCAATTGTATTTTGTAATGACTCCTTTTTTATTTTTCCATAGCATATTCTCCGAAGCTAAAATATATATTGGTTAGGTGAAATTTACAAAAAAGAGAATTTTGACAATTTGGTGGTTTTCGTTTTCACAACACTTACCTTGTGGCCAGATGACATGTAAATTTGATACTGAAGATTGGCTTGATTACAGCAATACCAGATTCGTGTAGTTTCCGTCACGTTTTACCTAATTTAAAAAAATCTGAACTTTTATTTAGAATTTTTTTTTATTGCCGTTTCCTGACCCCTGTAACTTTCTCTTTCCACCCCCCCCCCCCCCCCCACACACACACACACACACACACACACACACACACACACACACACACACACACACACTCTTTTAGTCCTTTAGGGGTCTTCTAGGAGAAATACTAGATTCCTCATACAGATCAGTTCTATTGAACTCATTGATCTGTGAGCTCTGTGATCCATTGATATAGTCTGGTCCAGCCAGGATCCACCCCACTAGCTCACCAGGGTGCATTCACATGTCCCTTTATATGCCGCTGTCAGATTTGATCGTTGCATTCTGGCTGTTAGCGAGCAGCCCCCGGCTACTGAAATCAGCCGAGGGCTGCAGAGTATGGAGCGGGCACGAGTCAGGAGCTGCTCCATACACTCCGGAGCGCTGCCGTACTTGTTGGGGGGCTTTCAGGTCCGGCCCTGCTTGGGTTAGAGACATGAAAAATTTATCTGCCCAGAACTGCATGTCCTGGTCATCGGGTGATAAGAATTCCACATCCCTTTTAATGTGAATGAGCCCTAAAAAAAAAAAAGCGAAGGACTGGAGGGTAAAATATCGGCTCCATAAATCGTGACCACTGATACCCCCCCCCCCCCCTTTCCTGGTAACAATGGCGGCTGTGATGTCTATACCGATCCCTCTCCTCTGGTAACAATGGCGGCTGTGATGTCTGCACTGATCCCTCTCCTCTGGTAACAATGGCGGCTGTGATGTCTGCACTGATCCCTCTCCTCTAGTAACAATGGCGGCTGTGATGTCTGCACTGATCCCTCTCCTCTGGTAACAATGGTGGCTGTGATGTCTGCACCTATGGTGTGTGCTGAGTGTTTTCTCTTTCCCTTTAGTGACTTTGTCCGGCTCACGGTTCTCGGGGTTCCTCCTCCAGGCTCGGGATGCTGATCACTTAGATGGGGACGCGGTCGGTTCCTTCTCTCTGATCGATGAGGGAATCTCTCAGCTTCTGCAATGTGGAGGCGTCCAGGTAACGTGTGTGTGTGTGTGTGTGTGTGTGTGTATAGTATTAACCAAGTAGTTTGTGTGTATAATTAACGGGGAATGTGTGTATAGTATTTACTGGGGGTGTGTAGTGTATGTGTATAGTATTTACGTGTGTTTAGTGTGTGTGTGTGTAGTATTTACCTGTGTAGTATTTACGTGTGAGTATAATATTAACCCATGTGTGTAGTATTGTGTATATTTATGTGTGTGTGTGTGTATAGTATTTATTGGGGAGCATTAAGGGTTAGGTAAAGGTGACCAGGTAGGTAGTAGTAAAAAAACGGAAAGGGATTTGGCTCTGACCAAAATAATGCAGTTTTCGAGATGGGCTGGTGTCCCCGATCCTCAAGTTGAGGAAAAGACACAATAAACAAAACCATAACTATTACTGAAGATCTCTAATATCAGGCACAGCAATTATGTGAACGCTCTAAAAAGATTTATTCTAATTATTTCACATTTATAGAATAGAGAAAAGTGAAATAAAATTACTACCGACACCATCAGGGCCCTTGTTTGTGTGGTAACAGTAATAATAGAATTGTCTCAATTAAAAAATCTTGTAGTCCAAAAAGATTGTTCCCAGTCTATTGTGGAGTGAAACAAACGTATGGTACAATGAACCGCTCACCCGAGTGGAGCGTGCAGGCATCCTGGTTCTTGCATCTAGCACACATGCGGTGCCCTTCCTCATCTCATGGAGTGCTGGCGGCAACTCAGGCTGATGGAGATGGGGATTGGCGCTGGCAAGTGATGGAGATGGGGATTGGCGCTCTCCTATGATGATGGTGCAGACCTCCTGGTTCTTGCACACAACATAATGCTGGTAACGGTGGAGAGTGCAGACCTCGGAGTTGTAGGAGACATTCTGCCAGCTCAGGCTGTGGCTGAAGTCTGAATACTCCAGTGGCGTTCTCATGGTAATGGATTGCGCTAAAATAGAACTTCTGATATGTACAGATAAATAATTCTTGCTGTCTTGCAGGGGTCCCATGGTTTCCGCATGCAGGGGTCGCATGGTTTCAGCATAGAGGGGTGTAGACATTTAATAAACTACTTGTCCCTCCTGACTATCCACTTGTCCGGGCCAATTTTTCGTTTTTACATTCTCGTTTTTTCCTCCTTGCCCTAGAATAGCCATAACTACCTACTATGATTTGGTGGTTTTTTTTTTTTTTTTTTTTTTTTTTTATTCTACGCCATTTACCTTGTGGTTTAGAACATGATGTTCTGATACTTTAGGTCGCCAGATTACAGAGATACCAGATTTCTATAGTTTCCGTCATGCTTTACTAATTTAAAAAAATTCTGAACTTTTTTGAATTTGTTTGCCATTTTCTGACCCCTGTAGCTTTGTTTAATTTTTTTTTTTTTTCTTCGCATACCAGGCTGTAGGAGGGCTAATTTTTTACGCCATAATCTGTCTTCTGTATTGGTACCCTTTTGGTATTGATCTGACTTTTTAATTGCTTTTTAATAAAAAAAATAAAAATTTCTGGGATATTATAAAAATTGCAATTCTGCTCCTGGAACTGCATGTCCCGGGCGTCGGGCGATAGGAATATCCCTGAGCATAGCTCACACCATGGTTTTGGGTGTTCACATTTTGGTGACTAGGTGGTGCAGGTAATAGTGTAGGGGAATGTTGGTATTAACCCTATGTTATCGTGATATAAATAATTGAATGTCCACAGCAGATATTGATGAAAACCGAAATAAACTTTACTGCATATTTTATGCAACTGCAGGAAACCGGACAGTCTTTGTATAGAGAACCGTAGTTCATTTTCCTCACAGGTTGGCTGGGACTTCTGAGTGCAATGAGCTCTGATAGATAATTGAGTTGCAGTAGTCACACAGGATTTTAGTAGTTTTGAGCTGGATAACGGACGGGTTAGTGGCTGCGGAAGATAAGGATTCAGGCCTAGCTTGAATTGATGATTTGTGCTGAGATGGGCTTTAAGTGCCAGGAACAAGAGGGAATTTAGTGGCAGCAGCCCCTTATATATCAAGGGGGTGGGACTAAGATCATTGGATAGCCAAACCTGTCAGTCCTGACCTCTGGAACTCTGGGTATATCACATGACCCAAAGGTCCTTAAACCATAGCATAACATAAATTATAGGCACGTGACCTCTAAGGTCCTATACAGAGATATCCTAAATTAATTACATATATAACTATAAACATTAAATATTACATTTTAAGAGGTGACTAGGGGTTAGCCCTTCAGAAGAGCCCATGGAGGGACTCTGGCTGAGGGGACTCCAGACAAAAGGGACAGGACATGTCCTGTACCGGGACACCACAACATCTTCTATGAAGAGACCAGGGTGCACCTTGGATGGGAAACACTGGGACAGACTATCCTTATGACAAGTGTGGACAGGGGCAGGCTGATCACACTTGTCAGGAGGATAGTCTGTTCAGGTAGGGCCACCCTGTCTGTCCCCTCCCCCGCACTATGTACCTACATCTGGAATAAAGATCTGTGCTCCATTTTCCTTAGGTGGCTTTATGCTGTAATGTTGTGGCAGCCATACCCAATGTCTACCAGTATAGCTTTATAGGGGTGGCGTGAAGAGCTGCAT
>NW_026608521.1:387602-392602 GCF_029499605.1 Hyla sarda | reverse complement strand
CCTCCTGGGTCTCCTCCATAGCGTTGCATTACATTTAAATGTGGACGGATAGTTTGCGCTGACACTGATGCTCCCTGAGCCTGCAGGACAGCTTGAATATCTTTGGAACTTGTTTGGGGCTGCTTATCCACCATCCGGACTATCCTGCGGTGACACCTTTCATCCGTTTTTCTCTTCTGTCCATGCCCAGGGAGATTATCTACAGCGCCATGGGTTGTAAACTTCTTGATAACGTTGCGCTCTGTGGACAAAGACAAATCTAGATCTCTGGAGATGGACTTGTAACCTTGAGATTGTTGATATTTTCCCACAATTTTGGTTCCCAAGTCCTCAGACAGTTCTCTTCTCCTCTTTCTGTTGTCCATGCTTAGTGCGGCGCACACACACACAATGAAAAGACTAAGTGAACTTCTCTCCTTTTTATCTGCTGTCAGGTGTGATTGTTATATTGCCCACACCTGTTACTTGCCCCAGGTGAGTATAAAGGAACATCACAGGCTGGAAACAATCTTATTTATCCACAATTATGAAAGGGGCCAATAATTGTGTCCGGACCATTTTGGAGTTTGGTGACATTATGTCCAATTTGCTTTTTTTCCTCCTTTTTTGGTTTAGTTCCAATACACACAAAGGGAATAAACATGTATATAGCAAAACCTGTGTTACTGCAAAATAAATCTATATATATATATATATATATATATATATATATATATAATATTACACACAGAGGAGAGGAGATCTATATCTATCTATCTCTATCCAAATTGAAGAGGGAAGCAGCACTCCGAAGAAAAGTGCAGTCGGTGCACGCAGACACGGTCCTTGGTCAGGGGTCCAAAAATAGACAATAAATTGGAATAAATCCGCAGCACACAAGTCCAAATAAAGTGAAAAAATGAAAAAATTTATTCCATAAATAGGTGAATGTTACAGCGACGTTTCAACCAGCTCTCCTGGTCTTTCTCAAGCCTAACACAAGTGTCACATGCTTCGCGTTTTATAGGTATATCCACTCAAAATACAATTAACTAATCATGTGCAAATATTAAGTCAAATCATATCAGAAAAACAGTGTACATAAAAAACTCAATCATATTGTGTTACATCACATATATAAAAAACAATATACTCATCGTGCCATAGTGCATCAAAATTTCCATAAATTCATAATAATAAGGTCCTGATTAGTCAATCAGAACAGTTGTGAAAGTGCATTAAAATCATTAAAAACAATAACATGCAGTTGGTATGGGAGGCATCACTCACCGGCGTAATGGAGAAGATAAGCGTGGGTAATTTTCCAGTGCGTATGCGCACCCACTGTGTATGTGTCAAATCGGAAGCATGGGATAGTATACAGACGTCACATCAACTGCGCGTCGCATCTAATGAAAGTCACACTCGAGCTTATTCGTCTGCGCACAGCGTTCCAAGCCTCGATCCCGTGATGTAGCGTCCCCGTTACCTTGGAAACCCGCTACTAGTGTTCAACAAATTAATTGGTAAGTGTAATAGTGGTTAAACAACATAAATGGAAATGAAATCAAAAGAAATGTAAATAAGAAGGGTCTCAACATATCCTTCAATACATGCACATCGCCCCATACATTCACAATTATACGGAACGTTCTAATTCGGCACCAGATACAGGCACAATGAAGTGTCAGCATCCAATGCCTTAGGAGCTCGCAGGCCAGTGGAGACCATGTTCTGAGGACACCACTGGACCACACCTCACATATATTGGGCTCCTATAGACCATATCAGGTCACATACACCAGGGGCTCATAGCATCCATACTGTGGAACTGCGTCCAAAAGAGACCTTCTCTGTAGTCCTTGGTAACAGACTACTACCACCAGATAAATATAAATGAAGAAATGAAAAATCAAAAAATAAAAATAAAAAATACATAATAAAAAATACAAAAATAAAGTGAAAAAGGAAAAAAAATGAAAAAATAAATAAGTGTATATGGCAAACTATGTGTAGTATCATAATATCCCATGCTTCCAACTAAATCACCACACAAACATAAAATCATATAATCCTGTTTATTCAAATAATTACACTAAACAGTTAACGTTGATATTCAAAACGGTGAGTGACACCCATCCTATCCCATACAGGCACTGCAAGAAAAGAGAAAGAACAGAGAAAATTAATTAGCATTTTTTAACCTAACCATAGGTTCTTCAATATATTATGTATAATCACTTGTGTTATATACACCAATGTTGATCAATAACTACATCCAGAAGTCACAGATAATGTTTATCTCTCCATAACTCTATGTGAAATGTTGAAGTCCACATTCAAACCATCTGGTCTTAGTGAATTGAGTATAAATCCATTGCAGCTCACGTCTTTTTAGACGGCCCTGCCTATCTCCTCCCCATTTCATGGGTGGGATATGATCTAGGATCATAAATCTCAAGTCCCTCTCTTTATGTTGGCATTCCGAGAAGTGTTTAGAGACTGGAAGGTCCATCCTTTTCTTGCGTATAGTGTATCTATGCTGGTTTAGTCTAGTTTTTAAATCCCATGTGGTCTCCCCTACATATAGGAGACCACATGGGCACCATAAAACATAGACAACAAAAGAACTGTTACAAGTAAGGTAGTATTTAATGGGATATGTCTTACCTGTGGCAGGATGTGCTAAGGATTCCCCCTTGCACATCAGTCCACAATTAGTACATGACCTGCAAGGAAAGCTACCTTTTTTAGACGTGGTAAGATATCGCTGAGTGTCACTTTTCTTTGTTGATATGTCAGATCTCACCACTCTGTCCTTCAGATTTGTAGAGCGTCTGTAGGACATGACTGGTGGTG
This sequence comes from Hyla sarda, assembly GCF_029499605.1. NCBI lineage: Eukaryota > Metazoa > Chordata > Amphibia > Anura > Hylidae > Hyla > Hyla sarda. The sequence goes on along the minus strand of NW_026608521.1, from coordinate 389,764 downwards.
ACCTGAGTTCGGGAATATGTTTATATCCCTCAAGGATATGCCAAAATTTTCTTATGATTCTACCAATGTCAGGAGAGAGATTGTTATATGTGGAGACAAATGCCATACGTGGGTCTCTCTGTATCTCACCCCGTCGTGTTACTAGATCCCTCCGTGTCCTGTCTATCCTAGATTTGTTTGTCAATCAATTTGATAGGGTATCCCCTCTCTCTAAAATTTTTGGACATTCTGTCTAAGGCCCGATCTAATTTTTGCTCGTTGTCCGTGATCCTCCTTGCCCTAAGCATTTGACTATAGGGCAAGGAGTTCACCATTGGTCTAGGGTGGCAGCTGTCAAATCTCAAGTGTTACAATCTGTTTCTTTTACATAAAGGTCTGTAGTCAAGCATCCGTCCAGTATTGTAACTAGCACATCCAAAAAACTCACCGATTTTGTTGAGTGGATCAATGTAAATCGTATGTTTGGGTCTCTGGAATTCAAATAGTCCTGAAACAACAACAGTTCCGTCAGATTGCCAGTCCAAATCACAAAAACATCATCCATGTATCTCCACCACTCCAGGATAAACCTGGAGTGGTGGGATACATAGACGAAACGGTCCTCGAACCATGTCATAAAGATATTTGCATATGTCGGTGCGACATTGCTACCCATTGCGGTACCCCGCTTCTGCAAATAAAACTTGTCATTGAAGGCAAAATAATTATTTTCCAGTACTGTCCTCAATAAAGAAATAATGAAGTCAATTTTGGCACTCGAGAACTCTGCCTGATGTAAATATGTGGATACGGCCTCCACACCCCCATCGTGTTGGATGGAGGTGTAGAGGCTCACCACATCAAGAGGCAATAATTGCCCCTTCTGGTAACTCAATGTTCTCAATCTTATGAAGAAAATCAGAAGTATCCCTGATATATGATCTAGCTTGGGTTGCAAAGGGTCTGAGCACTTTGTCCAAAAACACAGATATGCGGGATGTAATAGTTCCTGCCCGATACGACCGGGCGACCCGGTGGATTGGTTCGGTTTTTGTGTATTTTTGGCAAAAGGTAAAGTTGTGGTGTAATTGGAAAAAGTACTGTTAAAAACCTCTGTACTTCTAAATCAATCAAATTCATATTAAGTCCCATCTCAACTGTTCCCTTGATTTTCTTTTCAATCTGGAATTTAGGATCACATGACAAACACTCATAGACCTCAGTATCATTAAGCTGTCGCTGTGCCTCATCCAAATATTGTCTCCTGTCCATGACCACGATCGCTCCGCCCTTATCTGCTGGTTTAATCACGAGGTCGTGGTCATGGACAAGAGACAACAAGGAGTCCATTTCACCCCTGGTCATATTGGGGTGTTTAACAGTTCTCTTTTTACACACTCTGCATAAGAATCCACAGCATGCGTATCAAACACAGGTGAAAAATCACTTACATTCTTGAGTCCCAAATTCTGTAACATCAGCTTCATATCACTGGGGGAAGAAGAGGCGACAGCATTTTGAGTATCATTAGAATCATTTTTGGAAGCAAACCACACTTTCAACTTTAGTTTCCTCACAAATTGAGCAACATCTAAGTCCAATTGAAACCAGTCCATATGTGTACTTGGACAAAAATTAAGTCCTTTACTAAGTACTTGCATATGATCAGAAGACAATTCTTTAGAGGAGATATTAACCACATTCATTGCTTCCTGAGAGTCCCTTTGTTCTGGGTTGTCTTGTTGTATTTGCGGCTTCGTGTTTTTGTTCCTTCTGTTGTGTTTCCTACCGCTCCTCCTGTAGCGTCCCCCTGTGTTTCTCGCATCCCTAAAAAAAGGTTGACTGGATGTTGTCGGAGTCCTCCACACGTATACCTGTTTTCATGGAAAGATCATCTCCAATAGGGGCTCTGCCACGTCTATTCCTCCTAAGATTGTTAGACGTAGCTCCCCAGTTGTATACTCTCCCTGTTGAATAATCCTGTACATCTCTGTACCATTTCTTTCTCTTGGTTTCTTCCAACTCCCTCCTAAAATTCGTCAAAAATTCTTGTTGTTTTGTAAGAAATTGTTGGGACTCAAGAATTGCCTGTATGGGATAGGATGGGTCACTCACCGTTTTGAATATCAACGTTAACTGTTTAGTGTAATTATTTGAATAAACAGGATTATATGATTTTATGT
>NW_026608521.1:362602-377602 GCF_029499605.1 Hyla sarda | reverse complement strand
TGTGTGTATGCATAGTGTGTCTGTGTGTATGCATAGTGTGTGTGTGTGTATGCATAGTGTGTGTGTGTGTATGCATAGTGTGTGTGTATGCATAGTGTGTGTGTATGCATAGTGTGTGTGTATGCATAGTGTGTGTGTGTGTATGCATAGTGTGTGTGTGTGTATGCATAGTGTGTGTGTGTGTATGCATAGTGTGTGTGTGTGTATGCATAGTGTGTGTGTGTGTGTGTGTATGCATAGTGTGTGTGTGTGTGTGTGTATGCATAGTGTGTGTGTGTATGCATAGTGTGTATGCGTGTATGCATAGTGTGTGTGTGTGTGTGTATGCATAGTGTGTGTGTGTGTGTGTGTGTGTGTGTGTATGCATAGTGTGTGTGTATATTTTATATTCTAAAATAAAAATTTCTCCTTCAGGATTCAGCCGTCAGTCAGACCAACAAGAGGAGGAAAGAAGAGGTGTCTGTGTACTGGTTGGCCCCCCACCAGGGCCCGCTGCACATCCAATTCCTGTAGGTGACACAATATATGGACCAGTACTGGGGTGGTGGTGGGGGGGGGGTGCTCTGTCTATGGACCGGTACTGGGGGGGCTCTGTCTATGGACCGGTACTAGGGGGGCTCTGTCTATGGACCAGTACTGGGGGGCTCTGTCTATGGACCGGTACTGGGGGGGCTCTGTCTATGGACCGGTACTGGGGGGGCTCTGTCTATGGACCGGTACTGGGGGGGCTCTGTCTATGGACCGGTACTGGGGGGGCTCTGTCTATGGACCGGTACTGGGGGGCTCTGTCTATGGACCGGTACTGGGGGGGCTCTGTCTATGGACCGGTACCTGGAATCTTTCTGCTCAGATGTTTGCCACACTGGGGTCATTATTAGAGCCCTCGCCTCTGATCTCGGCCGGTATAGATCTGGACAGCGGGTCCTTATAGTCTGCGGATTCTTTGTTTTCCTCCGTGACACTTATCTGTCCGCGCTCTTTCATCTTTTGTCGCCATCGGCTCGCTTGTTTGTTTATATTAGTTTTTCACACTTTAATAATCTTTTCTGCTTTCAGGGCAACTGTTGTGGAGAAATACGCTGTGTACTGGGTGAAGATCCCCGGGCCGGTCATATCTCAGTCCGGTGCTCCGCTCCTATCCTCCGCTCTGCAGAACGCCGCACCGCCACCTGAGCTACCAGCCAAGCCACTAGTCGCGTCCTCCCTCACAGAGATGGTAATACTCTAGTTATTGAGGCAGTCATTCACTGTGGGTGGTCACTAGCTGCAGTGCTGAGGCCTCAGAGGTTGCACTTACACGTGGAGCTGCCATGTTGTGATCATTGTGGTCAGCTGCAGGGCCCCCCTCCCCCATTTCATGCTCTAATCTTGTCTGCAAAGTTCTTGGGTGTACAGGGAGAGGTATATGCAGTAGAGAAGTGCTCATGGGTGTATAGGGAGAGGTATTAGCAGTAGAGAGAAGTGCTCATGGGTGTATAGAGAGGGGTATTAGCAGTAGAGAGAAGTGCTCATGGGTGTATAGAGAGGGGTATTAGCAGTAGAGAGAAGTGCTCATGGGTGTATAGGGAGAGGTATTAGCAGTAGAGAGAAGTGCTCATGGGTGTATAGGGAGAGGTATTAGCAGTAGAGAGAAGTGCTCATGGGTGTATAGGGAGAGGTATTAGCAGTAGACAGAAGTGCTCATGGGTGTATAGGGAGAGGTATTAGCAGTAGAAGGAAGTGCTCATGGGTGTATAGAGAGGGGTATTAGCAGTAGAGGGAGGTGCTCACGGGAGGTCCCTCAAACCCCTCCCCTTCCCATGCCGCCGACACTATGCCCGCCTGCATACCTCACTTCTGGGTGAAGAAAGTGCAGTAAATTTATAAAAACTTCTTTTTATTTTTATTTTTTATTTTTTTTGAAGAGCTGTTTAGTTGCTCCCCCTAGTGTCCTAAACCTGCTACCGCATCTTGCATCTTTTGTACACTGGACACTAGGGGGAGCTGTTGTAGAGAAGTAAAAAAATTTATATTCACACTCAAAATGTTGTTGTTCCCAAAAAAATTATTATTTTGAACTTTTGTAGAAAATTTTTGAAAATGCTCCTAATACTTATAAGCCTTCCAATATCCTAAAAGAATGTTTAACAAATGATGTCAGCATAAAGTAGACATGTTGTGGATGTGAATTAACCCCTTAACGACCACGGACGTAAATGTACGTCCTGGTTTGGCGGTACTTTGCGTACCAGGTCGTACATTTAAGTCCTGTGTATGACCGCGGGCATTGTTCCAAAGCTTGCGGTCATACACGGCAGGCGTGATGACAGGCGGGGACCCGCTGGTAATGGCTGATATCCGCGATCGCGCGGATGTCCGCCATTAACCCCTCAGATGCCGTGATCAATACAGATCGCGGCAGGGCGGTACTTTGAATAGATGATCGGATCGTCCGCAGCGCAGCCGCGGCAATCTGATCATCCAGCATGGCGGCCGGAGGTCCCCTCACCTGGCTCCGGAAGTCTCCCGGGGGTCTTCTGCTCTGGTCTGAGATCGAGCAGACAAAACAAGATCGCTGATAATACTGATCAGTGCTATGTCCCATGCATAACACTGAACAGTATTATCAATCGAATGATTTCTATAGGTAGTCCCCTATGGGGACATAAAAAGTGAAAAATCCCCTCCCCCAATAAAAATGTAAATTGTCTTTTTACCATTTTACCACCAAAAAGCATAATTTTTTCTATAAACATATATTTATCGCCGCGTGCATAAATGTCTGAACTATCAAAATATGTTAATGATCCCGTACGGTGAATGGCATAAACGTGAAAATAAGTCCAAAAATGCTGCTTTTGCATATGTAAAACTAATCAATAAAAAGCACTGTGGTCATGACATAAGAGAAATCCAAAAAAGAAATGCATTTCCTCTGTAGTATACAGCTTCTAAAAGGTACTGGAAGGATTAAGATTTCTTTTAATAGAAGTGATTTACAAATTAGTTTTAACTTTCTGGCACCAGTTGATTTAAGAAAAAAAAGTTTTCCATAAGAGTACCCCTTTAAGGTGAAAATGGGCTTGGTCCTTAAGGGGTTAATAATTTTATTTGGCATGACTATTTCTTTCATGTAGAGTTTCAAACTGATTTTTTTTTTTTCCAATTTTTCATATTTTAGTTTTTCACAAATGTCTACATGTATCAACAAATTTACCACGAGTATATAAAGCACAATATGTCACGAAAAAACGATCTCTGAATCCCTTTGCCAGGTGAAAGCAGTCCAAAGTTATTACCACTTATACACGTCAGGTTTGAAAAAATGGTCAAGAAGGGGTTAATACTTGGTTACAAATCATTTGCAGTCACTTACAGCCTGAAGTGTGATTGTATAGACATCAGTAGACATTGCTGGTCTCATCCCTGGTGATGGTGATCGTATAGACATCAGTAGACATTGCTGGTCTCATCCCTGGTGATGGTGATCGTATAGACATCAGTAGACATTGCTGGTCTCATCCCTGGTGATGGTGATCGTATAGACATCAGTAGACATTGCTGGTCTCATCCCTGGTGATGGTGATCGTATAGACATCAGTAGACATTACTGGTCTCATCCCTGGTGATCGTATAGACATCAGTAGACATTGCTGGTCTCATCCCTGGTGATGCTGATCGTATAGACATCAGTAGACATTGCTGGTCTCATCCCTGGTGATGCTGATCGTATAGACATCAGTAGACATTACTGGTCTCATCCCTGGTGATGCTGATCGTATAGACATCAGTAGACATTGCTGGTCTCATCCCTGGTGATGATGAATGTATAGACATCAGTAGACATTACTGGTCTCATCCCTGGTGATGCTGATCGTATAGACATCAGTAGACATTGCTGGTCTCATCCCTGGTGATGGTGATCGTATAGACATCAGTAGACATTGCTGGTCTCATCCCTGGTGATGGTGATCGTATAGACATCAGTAGACATTGCTGGTCTCATCCCTGGTGATGGTGATCGTATAGACATCAGTAGACATTACTGGTCTCATCCCTGGTGATCGTATAGACATCAGTAGACATTGCTGGTCTCATCCCTGGTGATGCTGATCGTATAGACATCAGTAGACATTGCTGGTCTCATCCCTGGTGATGCTGATCGTATAGACATCAGTAGACATTGCTGGTCTCATCCCTGGTGATGATCGTATAGACATCAGTAGACATTGCTGGTCTCATCCCTGGTGATGCTGATCGTATAGACATCAGTAGACATTGCTGGTCTCATCCCTGGTGATGATCGTATAGACATCAGTAGACATTGCTGGTCTCATCCCTGGTGATTCTGATCGTATAGACATCAGTAGACATTGCTGGTCTCATCCCTGGTGATGATCGTATAGACATCAGTAGACATTACTGGTCTCATCCCTGGTGATGCTGATCGTATAGACATCAGTAGACATTGCTGGTCTCATCCCTGGTGATGGTGAATGTATAGACATCAGTAGACATTGCTGGTCTCATCCCTGGTGATGCTGATCGTATAGACATCAGTAGATATTGCTGGTCTCATCCCTGGTGATGCTGATCGTATAGACATCAGTAGACATTGCTGGTCTCATCCCTGGTGATGCTGATCGTATAGACATCAGTAGACATTGCTGGTCTCATCCCTGGTGATGGTGAACGTATAGACATCAGTAGACATTGCTGGTCTCATCCCTGGTGATGCTGAACATATAGACATCAGTAGACATTGCTGGTCTCATCCCTGGTGATGGATCGTATAGACATCAGTAGACATTGCTGGTCTCATCCCTGGTGATGATCGTATAGACATCAGTAGACATTGCTGGTCTCATCCCTGGTGATGCTGATCATATAGACATCAGTAGACATTGCTGGTCTCATCCCTGGTGATGGTGATCGTATAGATATCAGTAGACATTGCTGGTCTCATCCCTGGTGATGGTGAATGTATAGACATCAGTAGACATTGCTGGTCTCATCCCTGGTGATGGTGAATGTATAGACATCAGTAGACATTGCTGGTCTCATCCCTGGTGATGGTGAATGTATAGACATCAGTAGACATTGCTGGTCTCATCCCTGGTGATGCTGGATGTATAGACATCAGTAGACATTGCTGGTCTCATCCCTGGTGATGCTGATCGTATAGACATCAGTAGACATTGCTGGTCTCATCCCTGGTGATGCTGATCGTATAGACATCAGTAGACATTGCTGGTCTCATCCCTGGTGATGGTGAATGTATAGACATCAGTAGACATTACTGGTCTCATCCCTGGTGATGCTGAATGTATAGACATCAGTAGACATTATTGGTCTCATCCCTGGTGATGATCGTATAGACATCAGTAGACATTGCTGGTCTCATCCCTGGTGATGATCGTATAGACATCAGTAGACATTGCTGGTCTCATCCCTGGTGATGATGAATGTATAGACATCAGTAGACATTGCTGGTCTCATCCCTGGTGATGGTGATCGTATAGACATCAGTAGACATTGCTGGTCTCATCCCTGGTGATTGATCGTATAGACATCAGTAGACATTGCTGGTCTCATCCCTGGTGATGGATCGTATAGACATCAGTAGACATTGCTGGTCTCATCCCTGGTGATGGTGAATGTATAGACATCAGTAGACATTGCTGGTCTCATCCCTGGTGATGGTGATCGTATAGACATCAGTAGACATTGCTGGTCTCATCCCTGGTGATGCTGATCGTATAGACATCAGTAGACATTGCTGGTCTCATCCCTGGTGATGGATCGTATAGACATCAGTAGACATTGCTGGTCTCATCCCTGGTGATGGTGAATGTATAGACATCAGTAGACATTGCTGGTCTCATCCCTGGTGATCGTATAGACATCAGTAGACATTGCTGGTCTCATCCCTGGTGATGATCGTATAGACATCAGTAGACATTGCTGGTCTCATCCCTGGTGATGGATTGTATAGACATCAGTAGACATTACTGGTCTCATCCCTGGTGATGGTGAATGTATAGACATCGGTAGACATTGCTGGTCTCATCCCTGGTGATCGTATACACATCAGTAGACATTGCTGGTCTCATCCCTGGTGACGGTGAATGTATAGACATCAGTAGACATTGCTGGTCTCATCCCTGGTGATGCTGAACGTATAGACATCAGTAGACATTGCTGGTCTCATCCCTGGTGATGGATCGTATAGACATCAGTAGACATTGCTGGTCTCATCCCTGGTGATGATGAATGTATAGACATCAGTAGACATTGCTGGTCTCATCCCTGGTGATGCTGATCGTATAGACATCAGTAGACATTGCTGGTCTCATCCCTGGTGATGGATCGTATAGACATCAGTAGACATTACTGGTCTCATCCCTGGTGACGGTGAATGTATAGACATCAGTAGACATTGCTGGTCTCATCCCTGGTGATGGTGAATGTATAGACATCAGTAGACATTGCTGGTCTCATCCCTGGTGATGGTGATCGTATAGACATCAGTAGACATTGCTGGTCTCATCCCTGGTGATGCTGATCGTATAGATATCAGTAGACATTGCTGGTCTCATCCCTGGTGATGATCGTATAGACATCAGTAGACATTGCTGGTCTCATCCCTGGTGATGGATCGTATAGACATCAGTAGACATTACTGGTCTCATCCCTGGTGATGGTGAATGTATAGACATCAGTAGACATTGCTGGTCTCATCCCTGGTGATCGTATACACATCAGTAGACATTGCTGGTCTCATCCCTGGTGACGGTGAATGTATAGACATCAGTAGACATTGCTGGTCTCATCCCTGGTGATGGTGAATGTATAGACATCAGTAGACATTGCTGGTCTCATCCCTGGTGATGGTGAATCTATAGACATCAGTAGACATTGCTGGTCTCATCCCTGGTGATGGTGAATGTATAGACATCAGTAGACATTGCTGGTCTCATCCCTGGTGATGGTGAATGTATAGACATCAGTAGACATTACTGGTCTCATCCCTGGTGATGCTGAATGTATAGACATCAGTAGACATTATTGGTCTCATCCCTGGTAATGATCGTATAGACATCAGTAGACATTGCTGGTCTCATCCCTGGTGATGATGAATGTATAGACATCAGTAGACATTGCTGGTCTCATCCCTGGTGATGATCGTATAGACATCAGTAGACATTGCTGGTCTCATCCCTGGTAATGATCGTATAGACATCAGTAGACATTGCTGGTCTCATCCCTGGTGATGCTGATCGTATAGATATCAGTAGACATTGCTGGTCTCATCCCTGGTGATGATCGTATAGACATCAGTAGACATTGCTGGTCTCATCCCTGGTGATGATCGTATAGACATCAGTAGACATTGCTGGTCTCATCCCTGGTGATGCTGATCGTATAGACATCAGTAGACATTGCTGGTCTCATCCCTGGTGATGCTGATCGTATAGACATCAGTAGACATTGCTGGTCTCATCCCTGGTGATGGTGAATCTATAGACATCAGTAGACATTGCTGGTCTCATCCCTGGTGATGCTGATCGTATAGATATCAGTAGACATTGCTGGTCTCATCCCTGGTGATGGTGAACGTATAGACATCAGTAGACATTGCTGGTCTCATCCCTGGTGATGGTGAACGTATAGACATCAGTAGACATTGCTGGTCTCATCCCTGGTGATGGTGATCGTATAGACATCAGTAGACATTGCTGGTCTCATCCCTGGTGATGCTGGATGTATAGACATCAGTAGACATTGCTGGTCTCATCCCTGGTGATGCTGATCGTATAGATATCAGTAGACATTGCTGGTCTCATCCCTGGTGATGCTGGATGTATAGACATCAGTAGACATTGCTGGTCTCATCCCTGGTGATGCTGATCGTATAGACATCAGTAGACATTGCTGGTCTCATCCCTGGTGATGCTGATCGTATAGACATCAGTAGACATTGCTGGTCTCATCCCTGGTGATGCTGATCGTATAGACATCAGTAGACATTGCTGGTCTCATCCCTAGTGATGGTGATCGTATAGACATCAGTAGACATTGCTGGTCTCATCCCTGGTAATGATCGTATAGACATCAGTAGACATTGCTGGTCTCATCCCTGGTGATGGTGAATGTATAGACATCAGTAGACATTGCTGGTCTCATCCCTGGTGATGCTGATCGTATAGACATCAGTAGACATTGCTGGTCTCATCCCTGGTGATGGTGAATCTATAGACATCAGTAGACATTGCTGGTCTCATCCCTGGTGATCGTATACACATCAGTAGACATTGCTGGTCTCATCCCTGGTGATGGTGAATGTATAGACATCAGTAGACATTGCTGGTCTCATCCCTGGTGATGATCGTATAGACATCAGTAGACATTGCTGGTCTCATCCCTGGTGATGATCGTATAGACATCAGTAGACATTGCTGGTCTCATCCCTGGTGATGATCGTATAGACATCAGTAGACATTGCTGGTCTCATCCCTGGTGATGGTGAATGTATAGACATCAGTAGACATTGCTGGTCTCATCCCTGGTGATGGTGATCGTATAGACATCAGTAGACATTGCTGGTCTCATCCCTGGTGATGCTGATCGTATAGACATCAGTAGACATTGCTGGTCTCATCCCTGGTGATGGATCGTATAGACATCAGTAGACATTGCTGGTCTCATCCCTGGTGATGGTGAATGTATAGACATCAGTAGACATTGCTGGTCTCATCCCTGGTGATCGTATAGACATCAGTAGACATTGCTGGTCTCATCCCTGGTGATGATCGTATAGACATCAGTAGACATTACTGGTCTCATCCCTGGTGATGGTGAATGTATAGACATCGGTAGACATTGCTGGTCTCATCCCTGGTGATCGTATACACATCAGTAGACATTGCTGGTCTCATCCCTGGTGACGGTGAATGTATAGACATCAGTAGACATTGCTGGTCTCATCCCTGGTGATGGTGATCGTATAGACATCAGTAGACATTGCTGGTCTCATCCCTGGTGATGCTGAACGTATAGACATCAGTAGACATTGCTGGTCTCATCCCTGGTGATGGATCGTATAGACATCAGTAGACATTGCTGGTCTCATCCCTGGTGATGATGAATGTATAGACATCAGTAGACATTGCTGGTCTCATCCCTGGTGATGGTGAATGTATAGACATCAGTAGACATTGCTGGTCTCATCCCTGGTGATGGTGATCGTATAGACATCAGTAGACATTGCTGGTCTCATCCCTGGTGATGCTGATCGTATAGATATCAGTAGACATTGCTGGTCTCATCCCTGGTGATGATCGTATAGACATCAGTAGACATTGCTGGTCTCATCCCTGGTGATGGATCGTATAGACATCAGTAGACATTGCTGGTCTCATCCCTGGTGATGGATCGTATAGACATCAGTAGACATTACTGGTCTCATCCCTGGTGATGGTGAATGTATAGACATCAGTAGACATTGCTGGTCTCATCCCTGGTGATCGTATACACATCAGTAGACATTGCTGGTCTCATCCCTGGTGACGGTGAATGTATAGACATCAGTAGACATTGCTGGTCTCATCCCTGGTGATGGTGAATGTATAGACATCAGTAGACATTGCTGGTCTCATCCCTGGTGATGGTGAATCTATAGACATCAGTAGACATTGCTGGTCTCATCCCTGGTGATCGTATACACATCAGTAGACATTGCTGGTCTCATCCCTGGTGACGGTGAATGTATAGACATCAGTAGACATTGCTGGTCTCATCCCTGGTGATGGTGAATGTATAGACATCAGTAGACATTGCTGGTCTCATCCCTGGTGATGGTGATCGTATAGACATCAGTAGACATTGCTGGTCTCATCCCTGGTGATGATCGTATAGACATCAGTAGACATTGCTGGTCTCATCCCTGGTAATGATCGTATAGACATCAGTAGACATTGCTGGTCTCATCCCTGGTGATGCTGATCGTATAGATATCAGTAGACATTGCTGGTCTCATCCCTGGTGATGATCGTATAGACATCAGTAGACATTGCTGGTCTCATCCCTGGTGATGCTGATCGTATAGACATCAGTAGACATTGCTGGTCTCATCCCTGGTGATGCTGATCGTATAGACATCAGTAGACATTGCTGGTCTCATCCCTGGTGATGCTGATCGTATAGACATCAGTAGACATTGCTGGTCTCATCCCTGGTGATGGTGAATCTATAGACATCAGTAGACATTGCTGGTCTCATCCCTGGTGATCGTATAGACATCAGTAGACATTGCTGGTCTCATCCCTGGTGATGCTGATCGTATAGATATCAGTAGACATTGCTGGTCTCATCCCTGGTGATGGTGAACGTATAGACATCAGTAGACATTGCTGGTCTCATCCCTGGTGATGGTGAACGTATAGACATCAGTAGACATTGCTGGTCTCATCCCTGGTGATGGTGATCGTATAGACATCAGTAGACATTGCTGGTCTCATCCCTGGTGATGCTGGATGTATAGACATCAGTAGACATTGCTGGTCTCATCCCTGGTGATGCTGATCGTATAGATATCAGTAGACATTGCTGGTCTCATCCCTGGTGATGCTGGATGTATAGACATCAGTAGACATTGCTGGTCTCATCCCTGGTGATGCTGATCGTATAGACATCAGTAGACATTGCTGGTCTCATCCCTGGTGATGCTGATCGTATAGACATCAGTAGACATTGCTGGTCTCATCCCTGGTGATGCTGATCGTATAGACATCAGTAGACATTGCTGGTCTCATCCCTGGTGATGGTGATCGTATAGACATCAGTAGACATTGCTGGTCTCATCCCTGGTGATGGTGAATGTATAGACATCAGTAGACATTGCTGGTCTCATCCCTGGTGATGGTGAATGTATAGACATCAGTAGACATTGCTGGTCTCATCCCTGGTGATGCTGATCGTATAGACATCAGTAGACATTGCTGGTCTCATCCCTGGTGATGGTGAATCTATAGACATCAGTAGACATTGCTGGTCTCATCCCTGGTGATCGTATACACATCAGTAGACATTGCTGGTCTCATCCCTGGTGATGGTGAATGTATAGACATCAGTAGACATTGCTGGTCTCATCCCTGGTGATGATCGTATAGACATCAGTAGACATTGCTGGTCTCATCCCTGGTGATGATCGTATAGACATCAGTAGACATTGCTGGTCTCATCCCTGGTGATGATCGTATAGACATCAGTAGACATTGCTGGTCTCATCCCTGGTGATGCTGAATGTGTAGACATCAGTAGACATTGCTGGTCTCATCCCTGGTGATGATCGTATAGACATCAGAAGACATTGCTGGTCTCATCCCTGGTGATGATCGTATAGACATCAGAAGACATTGCTGGTCTCATCCCTGGTGATGCTGATCGTATAGACATCAGTAGACATTGCTGGTCTCATCCCTGGTGATGATCGTATAGACATCAGTAAACATTGCTGGTCTCATCCCTGGTGATGCTGAATGTATAGACATCAGTAGACATTACTGGTCTCATCCCTGGTGATGATGAATGTATAGACATCAGTAGACATTGCTGGTCTCATCCCTGGTGATGCTGAACGTATAGATATCAGTAGACATTGCTGGTCTCATCCCTGGTGATGCTGAATGTGTAGACATCAGTAGACATTGCTGGTCTCATCCCTGGTGATGATCGTATAGACATCAGAAGACATTGCTGGTCTCATCCCTGGTGATGGTGAAGGTATAGACATGAGTAGACATTGCTGGTCTCATCCCTGGTGATGGATCGTATAGACATCAGTAGACATTGCTGGTCTCATCCCTGGTGATGGTGAAGGTATAGACATCAGTAGACATTGCTGGTCTCATCCCTGGTGATGATCGTATAGACATCAGTAGACATTGCTGGTCTCATCCCTGGTGATGATGGACGTATAGACATCAGTAGACATTGCTGGTCTCATCCCTGGTGATGCTGAACGTATAGACATCAGTAGACATTGCTGGTCTCATCCCTGGTGATGATCGTATAGACATCAGAAGACATTGCTGGTCTCATCCCTGGTGATGGTGAAGGTATAGACATCAGTAGACATTGCTGGTCTCATCCCTGGTGATGCTGAACGTATAGACATCAGTAGACATTGCTGGTCTCATCCCTGGTGATGATCGTATAGACATCAGTAGACATTGCTGGTCTCATCCCTGGTGATGCTGATCGTATAGACATCAGTAGACATTGCTGGTCTCATCCCTGGTGATGCTGATCGTATAGACATCAGTAGACATTGCTGGTCTCATCCCTGGTGATGCTGATCGTATAGACATCAGTAGACATTGCTGGTCTCATCCCTGGTGATGATCGTATAGACATCAGTAGACATTGCTGGTCTCATCCCTGGTGATGCTGATCGTATAGACATCAGTAGACATTGCTGGTCTCATCCCTGGTGATGATCGTGTAGACATTGCTGGTCTCATCCCTGGTGATGCTCGGCCGCCTCTACTGCACGGTCTTAAGTTCCTTCTTGTTCTTGGGACATTTTCCCTTCAGTTTTGTGTTCAGTAAGTAAAATGGTTGATGGGATTCAGGTCAGGTGACTTGGCCATTACAGAAAATTCCACTTCTTTCCCTTTTAAACTCTTTTATGTTCTTTTGCTTTGGGTCATTGTCCATCTGCACTGTGATCACCGTCCAATAAGTTCTGAAGCATTTTGCTGAATATGAAACACTTGATAATTCATCCTGCTGCTTTAGTCACATGAATAAATCCAAGAGAAGCCATTCCATTAGCACCGTACATGCCCACTATGCCACGACACTCCCAGCACCATGCTCACTGATGAGGTATCTGCTTAGGACCAGACTCTTCTCTTGGCCTCCTCTGTCCATAGGATGTTGTTCCAGGACTGTGAAGCTTTTTTTTTTTTTTTTTTTTTTCTTTCTCTTAGGTGTCGTTTGGTAAACTCTAATCTGTTCTTGTTTTTGAGGCCCCCAATGGTTTCAATCTTGTGGTGACGTCTTCTCTTGATGACTCTGACACACATACACTTGGAGAGTGTTCTTCATCTGGACAACTGTTGTGAAGGAGTTTTCGTCACCAGGGAAACAATTCTTCATCCTCCACAGTTGTTTTCCTTGGTCTTCCGGGTCTTTTGGTTTTGCTGAGCTCACCGGTGCATTTCTTTTAAATAATGTTCCAGTTGTTTTGGCCATGCCTAATGTTTTGGCTCTCTCTGATGGGTTTTTGTTTTTTCAGCCTAATGATGGCTTCACTGATAGTGACAGCTCTTTGGGTCTCATCTTGAGAGTTGACAGCAACAGATTCCAAATGCAAATAGCACACTTGAAGTGAACTCTGGACCTTTTATCTGGTCATTGTGATTGGGATAATGAGGGAATAACACACCTGGACATGGAACAGCTGAGAAGCCAATTGTCCCATTACTTTTGGTCCCATTAAGGGTGCTTTCACACTACGTTTGTAGTGTACGGTTGCTGGATCCGGTTGGGAGGGGCGAAAACCGTCCGCTCCCGTATCCCAGCCGGATCCGGCCCGAATCCATTCATTTCAATGAGCCGACGGGAGTCAAACGCTGAGTCCGGTTGTTTCATTCTTCCCCGTTTACGGTTTTCTGACCAGACCTAGAACTGTGGTGTATCATGGTTTTAGGTCTGGTCAGAAAACTGTATACGGGGCAAAAGAGACAACCGGAGTCGGCGTTTAAGGCTTTCCTTCATATAAGATAGGGATAGGTATAAGGCTATCCTTCATATAAGATAGGGATAGGTATAAGGCTATCCTTCATATAAGATAGGGATAGGTATAAGGCTTTCCTTCATATAAGATAGAGATAGGTATAAGGTTATCCTTCATATAAGATAGAGATGGGTATAAGGCTATCCTTCATATAAGATAGAGATAGGCATAAGACTATCCTTCATATAAGATAGGGATAGGTATAAGACTATCCTTCATATAAGATAGAGATAGGTATAAGGTTATCCTTCATATAAGATAGATAGGTATAAGGCTATCCTTCATATAATATAATATAGAGATAGGTGTAAGGCTATCCTTCATATAAGATAGAGATGGGTATAAGGCTATCCTTCATATAAGATAGAGATGGGTATAAGGCTATCCTTCATATAAGATAGAGATAGGCATAAGACTATCCTTCATATAAGATAGGGATAGGTATAAGACTATCCTTCATATAAGATAGGACTAGGGATCGACCGATATCGTTTTTTAGGGCAGATACCGATAATTGGTGGAGGTTAGGGCCGATAGCCGATAACATATACCGGAATATCGGTATAAGTTAGCGACACAGCTGCAGATCATTGATTGATTTAAAGTGGGCGCTTTAAATCAATGCACTGCAGTGGCTTTTGCGGTGCCATAGACCGCCGCCGCCACCCGCTTCTCTCCCCCTGCCTGTCCGGGGGTCCTGAGACCTATCCCCGACCCACCGCACCGCCCCGGCCCCATTTCCTCCCCCATCCCCGGTTTTATAATTACCTGTTCCCGGGGTCCACTCTAAATCTGGCTCCGGTGGCGTCCTCCTGAACTGTCACTGTGCGCACTGACGGTGACGTCATGTCACTGCGCACAGCGTAACGCAGGATGCAGCAGGAGCAAGAAGAAGCGTGGGCCCCGGGAAGAGGTAATTATAAAACCGGGGATGGGGGGTGCGACGCGGTGCAGTGGGGCCTGTCGGGGGGCATTATCGACTTATCGGCAAGGTAATTGCCGATACCGATAATGCCAAAAATCGTGATTATCGGCCGATCCCTAGATAGGACCAGGGACTATTCATAGTATTAATATAATCTATTCTGTTGGCACATTCTATATTTCCTCATCCAGAACATGGCCGCCATCATTATCATACCCCGAATCCATAGAACAGATACATCCAGGGGGTCAGAGGTTTATCCTTCTAGAGAATTTTGTCACCTGAAGACCTG
>NW_026608521.1:249262-362402 GCF_029499605.1 Hyla sarda | reverse complement strand
GACACAGTATATAGATAAGATGGGCTCAGACCATACACAATAGATGACACAGTATATAGATAAGGTGGGATCAGACCATACACAATAGATGACACCAGTATATAGATAAGATGGGATCAGACCATACACAATAGATGACACCAGTATATAGATAAGATGGGATCAGACCATACACAATAGATGACACCAGTATATAGATAAGATGGGATCAGACCATACACAATAGATGACACCAGTATATAGATAAGATGGGATCAGACCATACACAATAGATGACACCAGTATATAGATAAGATGGGATCAGACCATTCACAATAGATGACACCAGTATATAGATAAGATGGGATCAGACCATACAACAATAGATGACACCAGTATATAGATAAGATGGGATCAGACCATACACAATAGATGACACCAGTATATAGATAAGATGGGATCAGACCATACACAATAGATGACACAGTATATAGATAAGATGGAGATCAGACCATACACAATAGATGACACAGTATATAGATAAGATGGGATCAGACCATACACAATAGATGACACCAGTATATAGATAAGATGGGATCAGACCATACACAATAGATGACACCAGTATATAGATAAGATGGGAATCAGACCATACACAATAGATGACACCAGTATATAGATAAGATGGGATCAGACCATACACAATAGATGACACCAGTATATAGATAAGATGGGATCAGACCATACACAATAGATGACACCAGTATATAGATAAGATGGGATCAGACCATACACAATAGATGACACCAGTATATAGATAAGATGGGATCAGACCATACACAATAGATGACACCAGTATATAGATAAGATGAGGATCAGACCATACACAATAGATGACACCAGTATATAGATAAGATGGGATCAGACCATACACAATAGATGACACCAGTATATAGATAAGATGGGATCAGACCATACACAATAGATGACACCAGTATATAGATAAGATGGAATCAGACCATACACAATAGATGACACCAGTATATAGATAAGATGGAATCAGACCATACACAATAGATGACACCAGTATATAGTTAAGATGGGATCAGACCATTCACCATAGATTACACCAGTATATAGATAAGATGGGATCAGACCATACACAATAGATGACACCAGCTATATAGATAAGATGGGATCAGACCATACACAATAGATGACACCAGTATATAGATAAGATGGGATCAGACCATACACAATAGATGACACCAGTATATAGATAAGATGGGATCAGACCATACACAATAGATGACACCAGTATATAGATAAGATGGGATCAGACCATACACAATAGATGACACCAGTATATAGATAAGATGGGATCAGATCATACACAATAGATGACACCAGTATATAGATAAGATGGGATCAGACCATACACAATAGATGACACCAGTATATAGATAAGATGGGATCAGACCATACACAATAGATGACACCAGTATATAGATAAGATGGGATCAGACCATACACAATAGATGACACCAGTATATAGATAAGATGGGATCAGACCATACACAATAGATGACACCAGTATATAGATAAGATGGGATCAGGACCATACACAATAGATGACACCAGTATATAGATAAGATGGGATCAGACCATACACAATAGATGACACAGTATATAGATAAGATGGGATCAGACCATACACAATAGATGACACCAGTATATAGATAAGATGGGATCAGACCATACACAATAGATGACACCGGTATATAGATAAGATGGGATCAGACCATACACAATAGATGACACCGGTATATAGATAAGATGGGATCAGACCATACACAATAGATGACACCGGTATATAGATAAGATGGGATCAGACCATACACAATAGATGACACCGGTATATAGATAAGATGGGATCAGACCATACACAATAGATGACACCAGTATATAGATAAGATGGGATCAGACCATACACAATAGATGACACCAGTATATAGATAAGATGGGATCAGACCATACACAATAGATGACACCAGTATATAGATAAGATGGGATCAGACCATACACAATAGATGACACCAGTATATAGATAAGATGGGATCAGACCATACACAATAGATGACACCGGTATATAGATAAGATGGGATCAGACCATACACAATAGATGACACCACTATATAGATAAGATGGGATCAGATCATACACAATAGATGACACCGGTATATAGATAAGATGGGATCAGACCATATACAATAGATGACACCAGTATATAGATAAGATGGGATCAGACCATACACAATAGATGACACCAGTATATAGATAAGATGGGATCAGACCATACACAATAGATGACACCAGTATATAGATAAGATGGGATCAGATCATACACAATAGATGACACCAGTATATAGATAAGATGGGATCAGACCATACACAATAGATGACACCAGTATATAGATAAGATGGGATCAGACCATACACAATAGATGACACCAGTATATAGATAAGATGGGATCAGATCATACACAATAGATGACACCAGTATATAGATAAGATGGGATCAGACCATACACAATAGATGACACAGTATATAGATAAGGTGGGATCAGACCATACACAATAGATGACACCAGTATATAGATAAGATGGGATCAGATTACTGATGTCCTGATACCATTAGTCCGAGTACCGATACTGTAATTCTAGTAGTCGCCGATCCCAAGTCCGAGTATTTATATTTTACATGGAATCTGACCCCAGGGTGACGCGGTTTCTGGCGCTGATTACCGTATATATATATGTGGGGTCCTTGTTGTGTACAATGGCGGCGGCTGCTGTAGGATGAGCCAAGATTTCTCTCTTCTCCATTGGGCAGAACAGGGAATATTGGCGGTGAGAACGATGTCTCCAGAGCGATTGCGCTGATGTTAGTGCAGGTGACTCTGCCTTTAATAGTAGGTAGTATAGATAGGTGCAGACATTAGCAGCCCCCTTGTAGAAAGCAGCCCCCCTTGTAGACAGCAGCCCCCCCCCCTTGTAGACAGCAGCAGCCCCCCCCTGTATACAGCAGCCCCCCCCTGTAGACAGCAGAAGCCCCCCCTGTATACAGCAGCCCCCCCCTGTAGACAGCAGCAGCCCCCCCCCTGTATACAGCAGCCCCCTGTATACAGCAGCCCCCCCCTGTAGACAGCAGCCCCCCCCCCCGTAGACAGCAGAAGCCCCCCCCCTGTATACAGCAGCCCCCCCCTGTAGACAGCAGCAGCCCCCCCCTGTAGACAGCAGAAGCCCCCCCCTGTACACCAGAGCCCCCCCCCCCCTAGACAGCAGCAGCCCCCCCCTGTAGACAGCAGAAGCCCCCCCCTGTACACCAGAGCCCCCCCCCCCCCCCTAGACAGCAGCAGCCCCTCCACCACAACCTCAGTAGTGCCCCTGGGAGTTGCTCATTTGCGGCTGTCCTCTGTAGGGTGTTGCCGCTCTGCTGCCCCGTTCTCCCGTCGGCATCATGGCGTCCTACGGAGGAGCATGTGACATACATGTGGTGTCTCTAGGTGTGAAGGTGAGGTGTATGGGGCAGATATTGTAGCCCAGAGGCAGGTGTTATTAACCCTTAAATGTTCGTGACGCCAGGGCATGGTTTTCCCTGTAACTCCCCGCACTGTAGCGTTGCTATCTCAAGGTTAGGCCGGGCAATATTAGTCCAAGACCAGGTAAGGGTTAACGGAGGCTTTACTGAGGTAGACGGATGGAAATAGTCTTCACAGCTCGGCCAGGATCCCAGAGAGGTGACCAGTAACACAGAAGGACCTCACAGCTTGCTGGGACTTGTAGTGACTTTGGCAGACTTTAGGACAGCCACGCTGACTATAACAGACTTGACTGTACTGGAATGTGGAGGAAAGGAGGAGGCCCTTAGGTCCGGCGCTGCTCGGCCCACAAAGGTTCAGTGGAAGACGTGGTGGAGGTTATAAGTAGTTTATATGAAATGAAGAAATAAAAGTAATTTCCAGATGCATGCGAGCAATGACGGGTAGGTAGGTGGGTGGGTGGGTGCATGGCAGGAGGACTTTATGGGGTCGCATTCATTTCTCCCTTGGTTACTCTCTGTTTATTGTATTCTTTCCCATTTAGGACATTCTTTGATGTGTCACTGTTATATTGTTTGTTACCCATATGTTTCTGGACATTTTGTAATGATATTCAGTGACCTCTTCCATGGTACCCCAGTTATCCCATGTAGGGCCACATCACTTACCTGCTCCCATCTTCTGTGACTGCCATTGTAGTGCCTTATTTTATCCTCTTTTTATTCTTATTATTGTATGTTTTCTATGGTACCCCAGTTATCCCATGTAGGGCCACATCACTTACCTGCTCCCATCTTCTGTGACTGCCATTGTAGTGCCTTATTTTATCCTCTTTTTATTCTTATTATTGTATGTATTTTCTATGTACCCCAGTTATTCCCTGTACCCCATGTAGGGCCACATCACTTACGTGCTCCCATCTTCTGTGACTGCCATTGTAGTGCCTTATTTTATCCTCTTTTTATTCTTATTATTGTATGTATTTTCTATGTACCCCAGTTATTCCCTGTACCCCATGTAGGGCCACATCACTTACCTGCTCCCATCTTCTGTGACTGCCATTGTAGTGCCTTATTTTATCCTCTTTTTATTCTTATTATTGTATGTATTTTCTATGGTACCCCAGTTATTCCCTGTACCCCATGTAGGGCCACATCACTTACCTGCTCCCATCTTCTGTGACTGCCATTGTAGTGCCTTATTTTATCCTCTTTTTATTCTTATTATTGTATGTATTTTCTATGTACCCCAGTTATTCCCTGTACCCCATGTAGGGCCACATCACTTACCTGCTCCCATCTTCTGTGACTGCCATTGTAGTGCCTTATTTTATCCTCTTTTTATTCTTATTATTGTATGTATTTTCTATGGTACCCCAGTTATTCCCTGTACCCCATGTAGGGCCACATCACTTACCTGCTCCCATCTTCTGTGACTGCCATTGTAGTGCCTTATTTTATCCTCTTTTTATTCTTATTATTGTATGTATTTTCTATGGTACCCCAGTTATTCCCTGTACCCCATGTAGGGCCACATCACTTACCTGCTCCCATCTTCTGTGACTGCCATTGTAGTGCCTTATTTTATCCTCTTTTTATTCTTATTATTGTATGTACTTTCTATGGTACCCCAGTTATTCCCTGTACCCCATGTAGGGCCACATCACTTACGTGCTCCCATCTTCTGTGACTGCCATTGTAGTGCCTTATTTTATCCTCTTTTTATTCTTATTATTGTATGTATTTTCTATGGTACCCCAGTTATTCCCTGTACCCCATGTAGGGCCACATCACTTACCTGCTCCCATCTTCTGTGACTGCCATTGTAGTGCCTTATTTTATCCTCTTTTTATTCTTATTATTGTATGTATTTTCTATGTACCCCAGTTATTCCCTGTACCCCATGTAGGGCCACATCACTTACCTGCTCCCATCTTCTGTGACTGCCATTGTAGTGCCTTATTTTATCCTCTTTTTATTCTTATTATTGTATGTATTTTCTATGTACCCCAGTTATTCCCTGTACCCCATGTAGGGCCACATCACTTACCTGCTCCCATCTTCTGTGACTGCCATTGTAGTGCCTTATTTTATCCTCTTTTTATTCTTATTATTGTATGTATTTTCTATGGTACCCCAGTTATCCCATGTTCCCCATGTAGGGCCACATCACTTACCTGCTCCCATCTTCTGTGACTGCCATTGTAGTGCCTTATTTTATCCTCTTTTTATTCTTATTATTGTATGTATTTTCTATGGTACCCCAGTTATTCCCTGTACCCCATGTAGGGCCACATCACTTACCTGCTCCCATCTTCTGTGACTGCCATTGTAGTGCCTTATTTTATCCTCTTTTTATTCTTATTATTGTATGTACTTTCTATGGTACCCCAGTTATTCCCTGTACCCCATGTAGGGCCACATCACTTACCTGCTCCCATCTTCTGTGACTGCCATTGTAGTGCCTTATTTTATCCTCTTTTTATTCTTATTATTGTATGTATTTTCTATGTACCCCAGTTATTCCCTGTACCCCATGTAGGGCCACATCACTTACCTGCTCCCATCTTCTGTGACTGCCATTGTAGTGCCTTATTTTATCCTCTTTTTATTCTTATTATTGTATGTACTTTCTATGGTACCCCAGTTATTCCCTGTACCCCATGTAGGGCCACATCACTTACCTGCTCCCATCTTCTGTGACTGCCATTGTAGTGCCTTATTTTATCCTCTTTTTATTCTTATTATTGTATGTATTTTCTATGGTACCCCAGTTATTCCCTGTACCCCATGTAGGGCCACATCACTTACCTGCTCCCATCTTCTGTGACTGCCATTGTAGTGCCTTATTTTATCCTCTTTTTATTCTTATTATTGTATGTTTTCTATGGTACCCCAGTTATCCCATGTAGGGCCACATCACTTACCTGCTCCCATCTTCTGTGACTGCCATTGTAGTGCCTTATTTTATCCTCTTTTTATTCTTATTATTGTATGTATTTTCTATGTACCCCAGTTATTCCCTGTACCCCATGTAGGGCCACATCACTTACCTGCTCCCATCTTCTGTGACTGCCATTGTAGTGCCTTATTTTATCCTCTTTTTATTCTTATTATTGTATGTATTTTCTATGTACCCCAGTTATTCCCTGTACCCCATGTAGGGCCACATCACTTACCTGCTCCCATCTTCTGTGACTGCCATTGTAGTGCCTTATTTTATCCTCTTTTTATTCTTATTATTGTATGTATTTTCTATGGTACCCCAGTTATTCCCTGTACCCCATGTAGGGCCACATCACTTACCTGCTCCCATCTTCTGTGACTGCCATTGTAGTGCCTTATTTTATCCTCTTTTTATTCTTATTATTGTATGTATTTTCTATGTACCCCAGTTATTCCCTGTACCCCATGTAGGGCCACATCACTTACCTGCTCCCATCTTCTGTGACTGCCATTGTAGTGCCTTATTTTATCCTCTTTTTATTCTTATTATTGTATGTATTTTCTATGGTACCCCAGTTATTCCCTGTACCCCATGTAGGGCCACATCACTTACCTGCTCCCATCTTCTGTGACTGCCATTGTAGTGCCTTATTTTATCCTCTTTTTATTCTTATTATTGTATGTATTTTCTATGGTACCCCAGTTATTCCCTGTACCCCATGTAGGGCCACATCACTTACCTGCTCCCATCTTCTGTGACTGCCATTGTAGTGCCTTATTTTATCCTCTTTTTATTCTTATTATTGTATGTACTTTCTATGGTACCCCAGTTATTCCCTGTACCCCATGTAGGGCCACATCACTTACGTGCTCCCATCTTCTGTGACTGCCATTGTAGTGCCTTATTTTATCCTCTTTTTATTCTTATTATTGTATGTATTTTCTATGGTACCCCAGTTATTCCCTGTACCCCATGTAGGGCCACATCACTTACCTGCTCCCATCTTCTGTGACTGCCATTGTAGTGCCTTATTTTATCCTCTTTTTATTCTTATTATTGTATGTATTTTCTATGTACCCCAGTTATTCCCTGTACCCCATGTAGGGCCACATCACTTACCTGCTCCCATCTTCTGTGACTGCCATTGTAGTGCCTTATTTTATCCTCTTTTTATTCTTATTATTGTATGTATTTTCTATGTACCCCAGTTATTCCCTGTACCCCATGTAGGGCCACATCACTTACCTGCTCCCATCTTCTGTGACTGCCATTGTAGTGCCTTATTTTATCCTCTTTTTATTCTTATTATTGTATGTATTTTCTATGGTACCCCAGTTATCCCATGTTCCCCATGTAGGGCCACATCACTTACCTGCTCCCATCTTCTGTGACTGCCATTGTAGTGCCTTATTTTATCCTCTTTTTATTCTTATTATTGTATGTATTTTCTATGGTACCCCAGTTATTCCCTGTACCCCATGTAGGGCCACATCACTTACCTGCTCCCATCTTCTGTGACTGCCATTGTAGTGCCTTATTTTATCCTCTTTTTATTCTTATTATTGTATGTACTTTCTATGGTACCCCAGTTATTCCCTGTACCCCATGTAGGGCCACATCACTTACCTGCTCCCATCTTCTGTGACTGCCATTGTAGTGCCTTATTTTATCCTCTTTTTATTCTTATTATTGTATGTATTTTCTATGTACCCCAGTTATTCCCTGTACCCCATGTAGGGCCACATCACTTACCTGCTCCCATCTTCTGTGACTGCCATTGTAGTGCCTTATTTTATCCTCTTTTTATTCTTATTATTGTATGTACTTTCTATGGTACCCCAGTTATTCCCTGTACCCCATGTAGGGCCACATCACTTACCTGCTCCCATCTTCTGTGACTGCCATTGTAGTGCCTTATTTTATCCTCTTTTTATTCTTATTATTGTATGTATTTTCTATGTACCCCAGTTATTCCCTGTACCCCATGTAGGGCCACATCACTTACCTGCTCCCATCTTCTGTGACTGCCATTGTAGTGCCTTATTTTATCCTCTTTTTATTCTTATTATTGTATGTATTTTCTATGGTACCCCAGTTATTCCCTGTACCCCATGTAGGGCCACATCACTTACCTGCTCCCATCTTCTGTGACTGCCATTGTAGTGCCTTATTTTATCCTCTTTTTATTCTTATTATTGTATGTATTTTCTATGGTACCCCAGTTATTCCCTGTACCCCATGTAGGGCCACATCACTTACCTGCTCCCATCTTCTGTGACTGCCATTGTAGTGCCTTATTTTATCCTCTTTTTATTCTTATTATTGTATGTATTTTCTATGGTACCCCAGTTATTCCCTGTACCCCATGTAGGGCCACATCACTTACCTGCTCCCATCTTCTGTGACTGCCATTGTAGTGCCTTATTTTATCCTCTTTTTGTTCTTATTATTGTATGTACTTTCTATGGTACCCCAGTTATTCCCTGTACCCCATGTAGGGCCACATCACTTACCTGCTCCCATCTTCTGTGACTGCCATTGTAGTGCCTTATGTTATCCTCTTTTTATTCTTATTATTGTATGTACTTTCTATGGTACCCCAGTTATTCCCTGTACCCGATGTAGGGCCACATCACTTACCTGCTCCCATCTTCTGTGACTGCCATTGTAGTGCCTTATTTTATCCTCTTTTTGTTCTTATTATTGTATGTACTTTCTATGGTACCCCAGTTATTCCCTGTACCCCATGTAGGGCCACATCACTTACCTGCTCCCATCTTCTGTGACTGCCATTGTAGTGCCTTATTTTATCCTCTTTTTATTCTTATTATTGTATGTATTTTCTATGGTACCCCAGTTATTCCTTGTACCCCATGTAGGGCCACATCACTTACCTGCTCCCATCTTCTGTGACTGCCATTGTAGTGCCTTATTTTATCCTCTTTTTATTCTTATTATTGTATGTATTTTCTATGGTACCCCAGTTATTCCCTGTACCCCATGTAGGGCCACATCTCTTGCCTCCTCCCATCTTCTGTGACTGGCATTGTAGTGCCTTATTTTATCCTCTTTTTATTCTTATTATTGTATGTACTTTCTATGGTACCCCAGTTATTCCCTGTACCCCATGTAGGGCCACATCACTTACCTGCTCCCATCTTCTGTGACTGCCATTGTAGTGCCTTATTTTATCCTCTTTTTATTCTTATTATTGTATGTATTTTCTATGTACCCCAGTTATTCCCTGTACCCCATGTAGGGCCACATCACTTACGTGCTCCCATCTTCTGTGACTGCCATTGTAGTGCCTTATTTTATCCTCTTTTTATTCTTATTATTGTATGTATTTTCTATGTACCCCAGTTATTCCCTGTACCCCATGTAGGGCCACATCACTTACCTGCTCCCATCTTCTGTGACTGCCATTGTAGTGCCTTATTTTATCCTCTTTTTATTCTTATTATTGTATGTATTTTCTATGTACCCCAGTTATTCCCTGTACCCCATGTAGGGCCACATCACTTACCTGCTCCCATCTTCTGTGACTGCCATTGTAGTGCCTTATTTTATCCTCTTTTTATTCTTATTATTGTATGTATTTTCTATGGTACCCCAGTTATTCCCTGTACCCCATGTAGGGCCACATCACTTACCTGCTCCCATCTTCTGTGACTGCCATTGTAGTGCCTTATTTTATCCTCTTTTTATTCTTATTATTGTATGTATTTTTTGCATATGTGTTAATAAAAGCGAATTATATTTTACATGATCTGGTTCTATTTTGTTGGTAGGAGGATGTATACTTGTAGTGACAGTAGCTCGAAGGAACAATGTAGTGTTACTGGATCTTAGGTTACATGTTCAATATACTCATTGAGACCTGACGGTTGTAAAGTTTGTAGGCAGAAGATCGACAGTCATGCACATAGTGTGTCAAGGCACGCCGCAGCAGTGCATGACTGCCGATTTTCAGAATTCCGGATCACACCAATTGAACATATTTCAGAGGATACTAACCAAAGATTCACGAGTCTACGCCGCCGGGAAAATGATTGGATCTTCTGCCTACAAACTTTACAACCGTCAGGTCTCAATGAGTATATTGAACATGTAACCTAAGATCCAGTAACACTACATTGTTCCTTCGAGCTACTGTCACTACAAGTATACATCCTCCTTTCCTATTGGTTGTCATTGCCCCTGCATACAGTCTGATTGGTCGTTTCCATATATCACTCACCGTAATTTTACGTATCACACTCAATCCACTTCTGATTGGTCGCTATTCAACAGGTGACCTTTGTTTACATCCTCATCAAGAGTTTATGCCGTACTGATAGCTGATTGGTTATTGATTTTCAGCCACACACCCCCCTTTCGCCTTATTGGCTGTCTACGCATCATAGCCCCTTTTCCAATTTGTTTTAAACATGCCACGGGAGTTTATGCTCCTTTACCACTATCTACTAACCAATACAGGTTCCATTCAGCCTTTTTTTTTTTATTCAAACCCCACTTCGATATTACCTGATATGCCATCCGGTTGATGTGCTCTAAGCCTCCCTCTGGAATACGCTGCCATGCGCCCCAAGCCTCTTTTTGGGACTTGCTCCCAGTACTACAGACGCTACATTACACACACCCTTAATAAGTATAATCCAATTTAATGTCTACATATGTGTATATATACTTGTCTTAATTTTATCCTTTTTATCTTTATAATATATGATCTGTATTTTAACACGTTCTGTAATGGTAATGTTCCCCGTTTCAGATACGGGTTGAATATACGCCCCATGACCCGGATCATTGGTTTGGCGCTCTTTCACTGCATATTTAAATGTTTATGTCCATCATTTTTTATACATCTGCAATCTGAAGAAGGGATATGCTGATCCCAAAACGCGTTATTGCTTGCATGCATCTGGAAATTAGTTTTATTTATTAATTTTAAATAAACTACTTTTAACCTCCACCATGTCTTCCACTGAACCTTTGTGGACCAAGCAGCGCCGGACCTAAGGGCCTCCTTCTTTCCTCCACATTCCAGTACTATACGGGTTCCTGCATAGGATACCAGTCCAGGCACCTCGGCTGCAGCACGGATATCATCAGTACTCCTTAAAATGGGGAGACACGCTTAACCCTCAAGAGGGTCACCAGGTGAGAATATACCCTGTCAGGGTTTCCATCTGGGGTCTTTTGTTTTACGGTATCACACGAGGCGCTGTCCTCTCTCCACTTTTTTTCCTCACTTCTCCTTTTGACATGACTGTAGGTAGTGACAGCAGACTGAGATTTGACTTACTGACATGTGGCTATAGGTGGCTTGAGGCCTCCAGATGTGCTGGACACTGGCTCTGAGATGTCTGGTCTTTGCTGTCCTCAGCAGGAGTGAGATTGTAATGGCCGCCCCTCTTATAAAAGGGGGGGCTAAGCCAGAAAACCATAGGTCAAGCTGCAGGTCACCTGGTTAGCTGGTGCTCTCTAGGTAACAAACACATCATGTGAACATTATCATGTGACAACTCAAAAGGTCCTTAAAGGTCCTTTAAACATAACACACTTAACACTATACATTACATATATATTACTATGGGGGAGACACTACAGGAGGGCCCTAGGACACAGAGGGACTCAACCTGACAGGGCCTAAGTACTGTGCGGGGCTATATCCTGTACTGGGACATCACAAACCCCCCTACTTAACAGAAGTCGGCCTAGATGTATGGTCCTGTAAGGCTTGAGGATCAAAGCGGCCTTTGGGCATTGTAACCCAACGTCCATTTCCAGGCTGTTATTCAAAGAAAACTAATAATGCAATAGAGTCTTTGTATAATTGTCTATACATGCTCTATTAAACATGCATTTAATGGAGAATAACAAAATACCTATGACTATGGTATAACATGACTTATGGACTATAACTATATATACTATGACAATGCATATTATGACATTTGACTATGCATGACAATACTTCACACAAGAATAGACATGACACTGGTGGATTGGGTTGCCGAAGTCTCTCTGCCCAATGCCTTGGCTTCTGGTGTCCCTTGGCATTACACACTTCTCCCCAGAACACTAGTTATATTTATGCTAGACATTTTTGTAGATGATAATTGACATTTTGTTACCTTTATACTGTAGCAGATGTGGGGTGTAGGAATCCCGGCACGGGTCTCCTAAACCTTCCCGTGGGTGACGACTTCGGCGCTGAAGCGCTACACCAGCGGGGTCAAATAGCAATCGAAGATGGTGCAGATGATAGTGATAGCTTTTTATTGTATAATCATAAAAAGGATCGGTGCTTAGTTGGACAACACGTTTCGGAGGGGCTCCCTCCTTCGTCAGGTCCGCATTACAGTGCGCTCAGATAGTGTACAATATATACATACATGTACATGGATACATTCCCGTTAGGACATTTGAAAATTGGCGGGTTTGAGTTCTATTGGAGGCTGGGTCTGTGACGTCAGACTGCCATTGCTGATAGGGGTGTATACAGGAGAATGGGACAGCCCTATAACAATGTAATTTAGCAACCAATGAAATACTTGGGCCCATTGTGGTCTATGGAGAACTTGCAGCAGAAATCAATGCTGTGCAGGAGGATTGGGGTTGTGGAGTGGATGGGAGACCCCGATGTGGGTTCAGATCCAGGGTATGTCAGGAGTGTTGTAGTAATCTTTACTTTATGATAGAAAGATCTGGGTCTTTTGGCAATAAAGATGGTCTGTGATCCATGGAAACTGGGTCAATTGATAATAAGGATTGTGTTTGAAGCGTGGGAACTGGGTCAATGGGATCCCTTATATGGGTGAGCTCGTTCATTGAATTACGTATTTTTCACCCTATAGGACGCACCGGCATATAAGACGCACCCAATTTTAAAGGAAAAAAAGATTCTGAACCCAACAGTGATCTTCAACCTGCGGACCTCCAGATGTTGCAAAACTACAACTTGTAGTTTTGCAACATCTGGAGGTCTGCAGGTTGAAGGCCACTGGTAGGAGGTAATATTCATGTGTCCCTGCCGCTCCGGACCCGTCACCGCTGCCCTGGATGTCGCTCCATTGCTGTTGTAGATTGTGTGGTTTGTTGTGTGAGTGAAGGGGTTGTAGATTGTATGGTTTGTTGTGTGAGTGAAGGATTGTACATTGTATCGTTTGTTGTGTGAGTGAAGGATTATACATTGTATCGTTTGTTGTGTGAGTAAAGGATTATACATTGTA
This sequence comes from Hyla sarda, assembly GCF_029499605.1. Lineage (NCBI taxonomy): Eukaryota > Metazoa > Chordata > Amphibia > Anura > Hylidae > Hyla > Hyla sarda. Next base: position 348,637 of record NW_026608521.1, on the reverse strand, counting down.
TGGTTTGTTGTGTGAGTGAAGGGGTTGTAGATTGTATGGTTTGTTGTGTGAGTGAAGGGGTTGTAGATTGTATGGTTTGTAGTGTGAGTGAAGGGGTTGTAGATTGTATGGTTTGTTGTGTGAGTGGAGGGGTTGTAGATTGTATGGTTTGTTGTGTGGGTGAAGGGGTTGTAGATTGTATGGTTTGTTGTGTGAGTGAAGGGGTTGTAGATTGTATGGTTTGTTATGTGGGTGAAGGGGTTGTAGATTGTATGGTTTGTAGTGTGAGTGAAGGGTTGTAGATTGTATGGTTTGTAGTGTAAGTGAAGGGGTTGTAGATTGTATGGTTTGTTGTGTGAGTGGAGGGGTTGTAGATTGTATGGTTTTCTGTGTGAGTGAAGGGGTTGTAGATTGTATGGTTTGTTGTGTGAGTGGAGGGGTTGTAGATTGTATGGTTTGCTGTGTGAGTGGAGGGGTTGTAGATTGTATGGTTTGTTGTATGGGTGAAGGGGTTGTAGATTGCATGGTTTGTTGTGTGAGTGAAGGGTTTGTAGATTGTATGGTTTGTTGTATGGGTGAAGGGGTTGTAGATTGTATGGTTTGTTGTGTGGGTGAAGGGGTTGTAGATTGTATGGTTTGTTGTGTGAGTGGAGGGTTGTAGATTGTATGGTTTGTTGTGTGGGTGAAGGGGTTGTAGAGTGTATGGTTTGTTGTGTGAGTGGAGGGGTTGTAGATTGTATGGTTTGTTGTGTGAGTGAAGGGGTTGTAGATTGTATGGTTTGTTGTGTGAGTGAAGGGGTTGTAGATTGTATGGTTTGTTGTGTGAGTGAAGGGGTTGTACATTGTATGGTTTGTTGTGTGAGTGGAGGAATTGTAGATTGTATGGTTTGTTGTGTGAGTGGAGGAATTGTAGATTGTATGGTTTGTTGTGTGAGTGGAGGAATTGTAGATTGTATGGTTTGTTGTGTGGGTGAAGGGGTTTATACATTTATAGTACATTTATAATACATTTATAGTACATTTATAGTACATTTATAATACATTTATAATACATTTATAATACATTTATAGTACATTTATAGTACATTTATAATACATTTATAGTACATTTATAATACATTTATAATACATTTATAGTACATTTATAGTACATTTATAATACATTTATAATACATTTATAGTACATTTATAATACATTTATAGTACATTTATAGTACATTTATAATACATTTATAGTACATTTATAATACATTTATAATACATTTATAATACATTTATAGTACATTTATAATACATTTATAATACATTTATAGTACATTTATAGTACATTTATAGTACATTTATAATACATTTATAGTACATTTATAGTACATTTATAGTACATTTATAATACATTTATAGTACATTTATAGTACATTTATAGTACATTTATAATACATTTATAATACATTAATAGTACATTTATAGTACATTTATAATACATTTATAGTACATTTATAATACATTTATAATACATTTATAGTACATTTATAATACATTTATAGTACATTTATAGTACATTTATAATACATTTATAATACATTTATAGTACATTTATAATACATTTATAGTACATTTATAGTACATTTATAATACATTTATAATACATTTATAGTACATTTATAGTACATTTATAATACATTTATAATACATTTATAATACATTTATAATACATTTATAGTACATTTATAGTACATTTATAATACATTTATAATACATTTATAGTACATTTATAGTACATTTATAATACATTTATAGTACATTTATAGTACATTTATAATACATTTATAGTACATTTATAATACATTTATAGTACATTTATGATACATTTATGATACATTTATAAAACATTTATAATACATTTATAATACATTTATAGTACATTTATAGTACATTTATAATACATTTATAGTACATTTATAGTACATTTATAGTACATTTATAGTACATTTATAGTACATTTATAATACATTTATAGTACATTTATAATACATTTATAATACATTTATAATACATTTATAGTACATTTATAGTACATTTATAGTACATTTATAATACATTTATAGTACATTTATAATACATTTATAATACATTTATAATACATTTATAGTACATTTATAGTACATTTATAGTACATTTATAGTACATTTATAATACATTTATAATACATTTATAGTACATTTATAGTACATTTATAGTACATTTATAGTACATTTATAGTACATTTATAATACATTTATAGTACATTTATAATACATTTATAAAACATTTATAGTACATTTAGAATACATTTAAAGTACATTTATAATACATTTATAGTACATTTATAGTACATTTATAGTACATTTATAGTACATTTATAATACATTTATAATACATTTATAGTACATTTATAGTACATTTATAGTACATTTATAGTACATTTATAGTACATTTATAATACATTTATAGTACATTTATAATACATTTATAATACATTTATAATACATTTATAATACATTTATAGTACATTTATAATACATTTATAAAACATTTATAGTACATTTAGAATACATTTAAAGTACATTTATAATACATTTATAGTACATTTATAATACATTTATAGTACATTTATGATACATTTATAATACATTTATAGTACATTTATAGTACATTTATAGTACATTTATAGTACATTTATAATACATTTATAATACATTTATAGTACATTTATAATACATTTATAATACATTTATAGTACATTTATGATACATTTATAATACATTTATAGTACATTTATAGTACATTTATAATACATTTATAGTACATTTATAGTACATTTATAGTACATTAACCCCTTAAGAACAATGGACGTACTCCTACGCCCCCATTTCCGAGTCCTTAAGGACCGAGGACGTAGGAGTACGTCCTGTCCATTCCCGGCCCCCCGCCGCTAGCCGGAGGGGAGCCGGTGCCCGATGCCTGCTGAAATCGTTCAGCAGGCATCGCGGCATATCGCCCAGGGGGGGTCATTATGCCCCCCCATGTCGGCGATGGCCGCAGATCGCTGGACAATTCAGTCCAGCGATCTGCGGCGATTCCGGGTCAATCGGGTCTCCAGTGACCCGGTGACCCGGAATTACTGGCTGATCGGGGCCGACAGAGACGGCCCCGAACAGCCAGAGCCTGCAGGGGTGAGGTGGCACTGGTGCCACCTCACGATCGCCCTGATTCGTCGGCCGGATTCCTGGCCGACCAATTAGGGCGCCTGCTGCGGGTGTCACTCCCGCACCCGCTCCGCCCCTCTTCGGGAGGACGTGAGCGGGTGCGGGAAGACGACCCCGGGTGCTGGGGACCCCGATCCCCGGCGTTAATGTTGGGATCGGGGCCCCAGGAGCGACGACGGCGGCGGCGGCGGGACTGACCTGCAGCGTCGATCAGCAGCAGCAGGAGGTGAGTGACAGCCTCCTGCTGTTGCTTAGCAACAGCTCCCAGCATGCAAAAAGGGCATGCTGGGAGCTGTAGTTATGCAACAGGAGGAGGCAGACCACCACAACTCCTAGCATTCCCTTATGGGCATGCTGGGACTTATGGTTTTGCAACAGCTGAAGGCACATTCTTTCTATGGAAAAGTGTACCTTCAGCTGTTGTGTAACTACAACTCCCAGCTTGCACAAACAGCTAAAGTGCATGCTGGGAGTTGTAGTGGTGCATCTGCTGGTTGCATAACCACAACTCCCAGCATGCCCGTGTGCTGTCGGTGACTGCTGAGAGTTGTAGTTTTGCAACAGCTGAAGGCACACTGAGTTAAGTAGCAAACCAGTGTGTCTCCAGCTGTTGCATAACTACAATCCCCAGCATCCCCAGCCAAAGTAGTATGCCTCCCGCTGTTGCATAACTACAACACCCAGCATGCCCTTCCGCTGTCCGTACATGCTGGGGGTTGTAGCTTTTGCAACAGCTGAAGGCACACTGGTTGCCAAACTCTGTGTTTCACAACCAGTGTGCCTCCAGCTGTTGCAAAACTACAACTCCCAGCATGCACTTATAGACCCTACATGCTGGGAGTTGTAGTTTTGCAACAGCTGGATGTCCCCCCCCCCCCCCCCCAATGTGAACGTACAGGGTACACTCACATGGGCGGAGGATTACAGTAAGTATCCGGCTGCAAGTTTTAGCTGCGGCAAATTTTCTGCTGCAGCTCAAACTGCCAGCGAGAAACTACTGTGAACCCCCCGCCCGTGCGACTGTACCCTAAAAACACTACACTAACACAAAATAAAATAAAAAGTAAAAAACACTACATATACACATTCCCCTACACAGCCCCCCTCCCCAATAAAAATGAAAAATGTCTGGTACACCACTGTTTCCAAAACGGAGCCTCCAGCTGTTGCAAAACAACTACTCCCAGTATTACCAGACAGCCACTGACTGTCCAGGCATGCTGGGACTTTTACAACAGCTGGAGGCACCCTGTTTGGGAATCACTGGCGTAGAATACCCCTATGTCCACCCCTATGCAAGTCCCTAATTTAGGCCTCAAATGCGCATGGCGCTCTCACTTTGGAGCCCTGTCGTATTTCAAGGCAACAGTTTAGGGCCACATATGGGGTATCGCCGTACTCGGGAGAAATTGTGTTACAAATTTTGGGGGGTATTTTCTGCTATTACCCTTTTTAAAAATGTAAAATTTTTGGGAAACCAAGCATTTTAGGTAAAAACATTTTTTTTTTTTACATATGCAAAAGTTGTGAATCACCTGTGGGGTATTAAGGTTCACATTACCCCTTGTTACGTTCCCCGAGGGGTCTAGTTTCCAAAATGGTATGCCATGTGGTTTTTTTTTGCGGTTCTGGCACCATAGGGGCTTCCTAAATGCGGCATGCCCCCAGAGCAAAATTTGCTTTCAAAAAGCCAAATGTGACTCCTTCTCTTCTGAGACCTGTAGTGTGCCAGCAGAGCACTTTTCACCCCCATATGGGGTGTTTTCTGAATCGGGAGAAATTGGGCTTCAAATTTTGGGGGGTATTTTCTGCTATTATCCTTTTTAAAAATGTTAAAATTTTGGGAAACCAAGCATTTGAGGTAAAACATTTTTTTTTTTTTACATATGCAAAAGTCGTGAATCACCTGTGGGGTATTAAGGTTCACTTTACCCCTTTTTACGTTCCCTGAGGGGTCTAGTTTCCAAAATGGTATGCCATGTGGTTTTTTTTTGCTGTCCTGGCACCATAGGGGCTTCCTAAAGGTGACATGCCCCCCAAAAACCATTTGTCGCTCCTTCCCTTCTGAGCCCTCTACTGCGCCCACTGAACCATTAACATAGACATATGAGGTATGTGCTTACTCGAGAGAAATTGGGTTTCAAATACAAGTTAAAATTTTCTCCTTTCTACCAATTGCAAAAATTCTAAAATTGGGTCTACAAGAACATGCGAGTGTAAAAAATGAAGATTGTGAATTTTCTCCTTCACTTTTCTGCTATTCCTGTGAAACACCTAAAGGGTTAATACACTTATTGAATGTCATTTTGAATACTTTGGGGGGTGTAGTTTTTATAATGGGGTCATTTATGGGGTATTTCTAATATGAAGACCCTTCAAATCCACTTCAAACCTGAACTGGTCCATGAAAAATAGCGAGTTTGAAAATTTTGTGAAAAATTTCCAAATTGCTGCTGAACTTTGAAGCCTCTGGTGTCTTCCAAAAGTAAAAACTAATTAATTTTATGATGCAAACATAAAGTAGACATATTGGGGGACATGTATCATTGCACTTAGAACATTTTTCACGTCTACAAATTTTGCGCAATTGCGCTTTTTTTGCATAGAGCTGCGTTTTTTTTGGTGGACAGTTTTCTAAAGTTGTCACCAGTTTGGTCTACAGTACACCACCTTATCCAGTGGACTGGTATTTATCAATTGCGCAAAAAAAAGTAGATGTTTTTTTTTTGCGCAATTGCGCTTTTTTGCAAGTAAAGTAGTCTAAACCTAAGAGTGCTAGCAAGGACTCGTAGAAAATGGCAGACGGTGGGAGATGCAGGTGGGGGATGCAGGTGTGTCTCTCAGCACTGCAGTACTACAACTACTCCCATCATGGGACAGAATCTGTCCCATAATGGGAGTAGTTGTAGTACCACAGCGCTGAGAGACGCACATCCCCTGTCTGCGGGACTCTATTGTGACTGTTAGGACTACTACTCCCATCGTGGACAGACTCTGTCCATGATGGGAGTTGTAGTCCTGAGGCTGAAGGACAGATCGCAGCAGGTCATTCTCCAGAGACCCGCTGCGATCTGCATTTATTAACTTAAAAAGCCGGCGGTGCATGCGGCTCCACTGTGCTGCCGCCGGCTCCTGTATACAGATGTCACGATTCATAATCCCCACCTCCGGGAGACAGGAGCTCTGATTGGTGGAAAGCTATTCACCACTATTAGCCAATCAGAGCTCCTGTCTTCTGGTGGGGATTATGAATTGTGACAGGTCTATACAGGGGAGCGAGTGGAGTCGCTTCTACAGTATATAATTGTTATGTTATTTCCCCACCACAGACTAATACTGACCCCTTCTATAGTGAGCGCTGGGACCGCTGTGTGATTGACAGGTCCCCAGCGCAAGTGTCCGGCCCCACTGACCTTTACATGTTATAAATCTTTGTGATACACACTGCCCGTCCTCCTCTTCATTCTTCTGATACCGGAGACGAGCAGCTTCTGCTTTCACTATAGTCAGAGCGCCCCCTGCCGTTGTCTGGCCCCAGCCCTGTGCAGCGTGGAGGCCGGGAGGGGGCGCTCTGTCTATAGACTATGATACAGAAGTCCCGCGTCTCCGGTATGAGAAGAATGAGGAGGAGGACGGGCAGTGTGTATCATAAAGATTTATAACATATAAAGGTCAGTGGGGCCGGACACTTGCGCTGGGGACCTGTAAATCACACAGCGGGCCCAGCGCTCACTATAGAAGGGGTCAGTATTAGTCTGTGGTGGGTAAATAACATAACAATTATATACTGTAGAAGCGGCTCCACTCGCTCCCCTGTATAGACCTGTCACAATTCATAATCCCCACCAGAAGACAGGAGCTCTGATTGGCTAATAGTGGTGAATAGCTTTCCACCAATCAGAGCTCCCCTCTCCCGGCGGCGGGGATTATGAATCGTGACATCTGTATACAGGAGCCGGCGGGGAGTGCAGTGTTGCCGCCGGATTTTAAGTTAATAAATGCAGATCGCAGCAGGTCTCTGAAGAATGACCTGCTGCGATCTGTCCTTCAGCCGGAGGACTACAACTCCCATCATGGACAGAGTCTGTCCATGATGGGAGTAGTAGTCCTAACAGTCACAATACAGTTTCACAGCTGGGGGATGTGTAACAGCCATCCCTCAGCACTGTGGTACTACAACTACTCCCATCATGGGACACAACATTTCCCATGATGGGAGTAGTAGTCCAAGGGCAGACTGACGGATCTCAGGGGTCTCACTCTTGAGACCCCTTGCAACTTCTCCGCCCTGCCCCCTAGTGATGACATCATTAGGGGGCCGAGCTTCACAGTCCAGGCCTGAAGCCAGGGTGGTAAATATGGCTCTGTTCTCATTATGCGTTTTGCATAATGGGAACAGAGCCTTTTTGGCAGTGTGTTCCCAAACAGGGAGACTCCAGCTGTTGTTTACTTACAGCCCCCATGATGGGAGTTGTAGTTTAGCAACAATTGGAGGCTCCCTCTTTAGGAACACACTGCATGATGTGCGCTCTCCCCAGGGGAGAGTGCCAAAAATGTACTGACCCATTTTTCGTGTTTTTATTTTCTTGTCATTTCAGAGAAGTGAATGCAGAGGGCTACCTGAGATTCGGTGGAGTGTGACGATGACTAGCATTTTTTTTATGTCAATAAAAGGGTTAACGAGGGCTGTGGGGGAGTGTTTTTTTAAATACATTTTTTATTTCATGTGTTGTGTTTTTTATAATTGAAATTTCAGGTTTAGTAGTGGAAGTTGTCTTGTAGACGGAATCTATTACTAAGCTGGGCTTAGCGTTAGCCCTGAAAACAGCTAGCACTAACCCCCAATTATTACCCGGTACTCACCACCACAGGGGTGCCGGGAAGAGCCGGTACAAACAGGCCCGGAGCATCAAAAATAGCGCTTCTTGGCCTAGGCGGTAACAGGCTGGGGTTATTTAGGTTGGGGAGAGCCAGTAACAATGGTCCTCGTCCATCCTGGTAATGTCAGGCTGTTGCTGATTGGTTGGTGTCTGATTGACAATGAAAATATGGGGCAGCCTATGTGTTGTTTTTTTTTGTAATAAAAAAAAGTGTGTGGTTCCCCATATTTTCAGTGTCAGTCAGATACCAACCAATCAGCAACAGCCTGACGTTACCAGGATGGGCGAGGACCATTGTTGCTGGCTCTCCCCAACCTAAATAACCCCAGCCAGGAGCGCTATTTTTGACACTCCAGGCCTGTTGGTACTGGCTCTTCCCAGCAACCCTGTGGCGGTGGGTAACGGGGTAATAATTGGGGGTTAGCGCTAGCTGTTTTTGTGGCTAACGCTAAGCCCGGCATTGAAAAAAAAATGTATTTAAAAAAAAAAAAAAAATCCCCACACAGCCCTCATTAAACCTTTTATTGACATTAAAAAAAAGCTGGTCATCATCGCAATACACTGAATCTGACGTAGTCCTCCCCATTCACGTATCTGAAATGAGAAAGAAAAAGGTTAGGACATCATTTGCGATCTCACCTGGGGAGTGCGCCCATACTGCAGTGTGTAACAGGGAGCCTCCAATTGTTCTTGTCTGCCTACTGTATCCTGTATATACAGTCATCTATAGATGGCTGTATATACAGGAGAGCGCACAAAGATTTAACTCAGAGCTGCAGTGTGGGTTAACTCTTTCCTTGCTGGGCTCCTGTATAGTATACATGGATACACTATGCCCCCTGTATACTATACAGCGGGCGGAGGTAAGTAGTGATGCTCTGCACACTGTATATGTATATGCTATACATCACTCCTTACCTCCTTACACTCCGTGGGGCGGGCGCTCTGCATCCAACCCATGAAGTAGTACCTACAGTGAAAAAAATTCACACAGGGTACAAAAATGTTTGTTTCCGCACACCAGCAAAAATGCAAGAAAAAGCACAAGGGGGGAGATTAATCAAAACCTATGTAGAGGAAGAGCGGTGCAGATGCCCATAGCAACCTATCAGATCGCTCCATTCATTTTTGTAAAGAAGCAATCTGATTGGTTGCCATGGGCAACTGCACTACTCTTCCTATGTACAGTTTTTGATAAATCTCCCCCAAGAAAAATTACCAAAATGCAGGAAAAGCTGGGACCGTTTTTCAGGCGTTTTTGCTGGTGGACAAAAAAACCCTCAGAGGAATCCTGAAAAACAATAGAACAAAATCCCAGCGTCCAGGATACACCACTTTTCCTGTGAGGTGTAGAACTGGTCTACAAATAGAACTTTGTGGAGATTTAGACCATTGCACGAAATTTATCATGGGGCTTGCACAAGTTTGATAAATTTGGAGAAATTGCTCCAAATTTAGACCAACCAAAATGACCTACAAAAAACGTCTACCAATAACAACATTGATACATCTCCCCCATTGTATATGTGAACCCAAAAATGTTTTATTTTGAATATCCATTTTCCTTACAAGCAGAGAGCTTCAAAGTTAGAAAAATGCTAAATTTTTATTTTTTTCATCACATTTTGGGATTTTTCACCAAGAAAGGATGCAAGTTACCATAAAATTTTACCACTAAGTTAAAGTAGAATATGCCACGAAAAAACAATCAGAATGATAACTAAAACAATCAGAATGATAACTAAAAGCATTCCAGAGTTATTAATGTTTAAAGTGACAGTGGTCAGAATTGCAAAAAACGCTCCGGTCCTTAAGGTGTAAAATGGCCTGGTCCTTAAGGGGTTAATAATACATTTATAATACATTCATAGTACATTTATAGTACATTTATAATACATTTATAGTACATTTATAATACATTTATAATATATTTATAATACATTTATAGTACATTTATAGTACATTTATAATACATTTATAGTACATTTATAGTACATTTATAGTACATTTATAGTACATTTATAATACATTTATAGTACATTTATAATACATTTATAGTACATTTATAATACATTTATAGAACATTTATAGTACATTTATAATACATTTATAGTACATTTATAGTACATTGATAATACATTTATAGTACATTTATAATACATTTATAGTACATTTATAATACATTTATAGTACATTAATAATACATTTATAATACATTTATAGTACATTAATAATACATTTATAATACATTTATAATACATTTATAATACATTTATAGTACATTTATAATACATTTATAATACATTTATAATACATTTATAGTACATTTATAATACATTTATAGTACATTTATAGTACATTTATAATACATTTATAGTACATTTATAATACATTTATAGTACATTTATAGTACATTTATAATACATTTATAGTACATTTATAATACATTTATAGTACATTTATAATACATTTATAATACATTTATAGTACATTTATAGTACATTTATAATACATTTATAGTACATTTATAATACATTTATAATACATTTATAGTACATTTATAGTACATTTATAGTACATTTATAGTACATTTATAATACATTTATAATACATTTATAGTACATTTATAATACATTTATAGTACATTTATAATACATTTATAGTACATTTATAATACATTCATAGTACATTTATAGTACATTTATAATACATTTATAGTACATTTATAATACATTTATAATATATTTATAATACATTTATAGTACATTTATAATACATTTATAGTACATTTATAGTACATTTATAATACATTTATAGTACATTTATAATACATTTATAGTACATTTATAGTACATTTATAATACATTTATAGTACATTTATAATACATTTATAGTACATTTATAGTACATTAATAATACATTTATAGTACATTTATAATACATTTATAATACATTTATAATACATTTATAGTACATTTATAATACATTTATAGTACATTTATAGTACATTTATAGTACATTTATAATACATTTATAATACATTTATAATACATTTATAGTACATTTATAATACATTTATAATACATTTATAGTACATTTATAATACATTTATAATACATTTATAGTACATTTATAGTACATTTATAATACATTTACAATACATTTATAGTACATTTATAATACATTTATAATACATTTATAATACATTTATAGTACATTTATAATACATTTATAATACATTTATAATACATTTATAGTACATTTATAATACATTTACAATACATTTATAATACATTTATAGTACATTTATAATACATTTATAATACATTTATAGTACATTTATAATACATTTATAATACATTTATAATACATTTATAGTACATTTATAATACATTTATAGTACATTTATAGTACATTTATAATACATTTATAGTACATTTACAATACATTTACAATACATTTATAGTACATTTATAGTACATTTGTAATACATTTATATTACATTTATGATACATTTATAATACATTTATAGTACATTTATAGTACATTTATAATACATTTATAATACATTTATAGTACATTTATAATACATTTATAATACATTCATAGTACATTTATAATACATTTATAGTACATTTATAATACATTTAGATTACATTCATAATACATTTATAGTACATTTATAAATCATTTATAGTACATTTATAATACATTTATAGTACATTTGTGATCGGGGCTCCATACGTGTACTAGTGACAGGAAAGATTGCCTACATACCTATACAAGATCTTACCCTTGCATAGCGGTCTGAGTTGTGCCATAACCGCGCAATGAGGGCACGCCTATAGAGGGCATGCACTATAGTGAAGGAATAAGATAAGGGAGGGTTGGGAGGGTTCCACAAACGACATGTGCTCCGCCCCCGTAGGAGAGGGGGAAGTTATATACACACGCCCCCACCTGTTCCCAATAAGCCCCACCTGGAAGTGCAGGGAGCGATAATTACTTCCGCCCCTCGCACAAATACAGCCCATCAGGCTTTATACTTGTGATCGGGGCTCCATACGTGTACTAGTGACAGGAAAGATTGCCTACATACCTATACAAGATCTTACCCTAGCATAGCGGTCTGAGTTGTGCCATAACCGCGCAATGAGGGCACGCCTATAGAGGGCAAAAAGCAACCATGCTAGGATGAATACAATTCCTGAAATAAAACATCCTACATCCAGCATCAATCTTCACATACCCGAAGTAGACTATACCTAGTGTGCTGAAAGAGTAGCCCTGACCAACTAGTGACTACTAGAGGTGGTAACCATACCTTTGAAACCGTGGTAGTAACGTCCATCTGTAAAGAATCAACCTGAAAATAACCTTCCCTGCCAAATATACTAACTGAACTATACCTATCACCATCCCTACTTGTGACATTACTTCGAATGGACACGGAAAGGCTAACTTCATGGCAGGTCTGACAAGCACCAATCCCCTGCTATTTAAGAGGCAAAAACTAAACTGACAGGTAAATGACAAGAAATACCTATCTACCTGATAGACAGTGTGGGTCATGTCGCATGACAAGGTTCACGAAGGCACCTTACCTGATTGAGACTGTAACAGACATACCTAACTAGCCACTGTACTGACCCAACTGGACTTGGGAGTGATGACCCATTGCAGATGACAGCTCCCTGCGAGAGCAACGTATCTGTAGACGTGACCAGTGTTTAGGTGAACCATCATGTCTGTAGACCCGACAGGTCTTTGTGACACCGTCGTGCCTGAACCCGTCACAGGTCCCCGCGGAACCATCGAGCCTGTAGACATGACAGGTCTTTGTGAAATCATTGTGCCTGTAAACGTCACAGGTCTTTGTAAACCACTTTTTTTTTTTTTTCTTCTCAAATACGTAAATGTGAAATGCCATATTGAGATTGTATGCTATCTGAAACGTGTCAGATTACCTACATAACCATGTCAAATCAATTGCTCTGAAATGAGACAGCAGCAACCACGATTCAATCCCCGATCCTAAAGAAATGAGTCATGAAACTGTATTAAATGCACAATATATCTGCAACTAAATGCTGGCCCTCCTTAAAAGAGAACGTGCAATTATGCTGGATAGTTGAATCTGTGTACTATAACGAAATGATAACGTCATCGAGAAATACAACAGACGATGTTGTATCTGACCTGAAAACGTGTCAGGTCATAACAAATATAACACACGACAAAATTGCTCTGAAAACGAGTCAGTAGCAACTGGCATTGCCCCTTTTAACCTGAAGAGGAGTCAGGCAACAGGGTAACATCATGGGTATTCATGACAAGATACCTGTATGAAGCTGGCGTGTTGTTCTGAAGGCGTGTCAGTAACAAAAATGACCAATTGTGTCCAATACCCTAAGCAAATGATCTACCTCCCCTGTGTGCACCGCATGAAACATGTTAACCGTATGTACGGCATAACCTGCTAACAGTATACCCAACTACAAGTCGCTATTCAATATGTTATTGCTCTGAGACATGTCTAACAATAACCTATGTGGTGCATCCCCCTGCAGACGTAGGAGGTTTAAGAATATGTGCTCGATATATCTGCAATGAATGTAAGCACCATATGAATACTGTAATCGTGCATTGTAAATATATGTACAGCCAGAGGTGCAACTGCTATTCAACACTAGGAACGAATGCACATAACCTACCCGCATACAACTATGGTAGTATACAACAAATGCTGTGTACTGGTGCATGTATCATACACAAGCTGGGAGCGTAAGTACCGTGAAAACGTAAGGAACGTTATGAATTTATGCTCTAACATCATTATGAGTACAGCATACACGCCTAGAAAATAAAGTGTAAACATATATCTCAAAAGATAGACAACGTGCAACTATGCCGGATAGTTGAATATGTCTACTATAAGTAACTGATAACGTGGTCATGAAATACCACGGAGGAGGCTGTATCTGTCCTGAGAACGTCTCAGGTCGTGACAATGAACCACAATGTAATTGCTCTGAAAATTTGTCGGTAGCAACCGACATTAACTCCTTAAGCTGAAGGAGTCAGGCAAATAGGGCAACATCCTAACAAAGCTGTATAAGCTTTCCGTATAAACACTATGCATGAATATGCAGTATGAAAGCTATGAGCATGAGTACAGTAAAGCTACGGGAGCATATGTGTAGTGTAGACTCTAAGGATGGAAATGCAGAAAAACTATTACCCATGTGCAGTACAACAAAATAAAGCTATGAACGTAACCAGACTATGAGCGTAACGTGCAACTATGCCAGAGCGTTGAATCTGTGTACTATAACGAAATGACGTAATCGAGAAATAGAACAGACGAGGTTGTATCTGACCTGAAAACGTGTCAGGTCATAACAAATACACCAACGACAAAATTGCTCTGAATACGAGTCAGTAGCAACCGACATTACCCCTTAACCTGAAGAGGAGTCAGGCAACAGGTTAACATTGTGAGTATTCCTGAAATTGGTTGCTCTGAATGTGAGTCAGTAACAACCGCGATTCAACCCCTGAAGGAACGAGTCAGGTGACCGGGCATTGAACAGCCGATTAGTGCCACTAAAATGATGACCACCCTTGAACGAGTACCTGTGCCGGATAGTTGAATATGTGTACTATAACTAACTGATAACGTAGTCGTGAAATACAACAGAGGAGGTTGTATCTGACCTGAGAACTTGTCAGGTCATGACAATAAACAACAATGCGATTGCTCTGAACGAGTCAGTAGCAACCGACATTGACCCCTTAACCTGAAGAGGAGTTCGGCAATAGGGCTACATCCTGACAAACCTGAGTGAACTTTCCGTATAAAAGACTATGCACGAATACACAGAATGAATGCTATAAACATACGTACAGTAAAAGCTACGGGAGCATGTGTGTAGTGTAGACGCTATGTATGCTACGAATGTCCGTGTAGTGTATTGCTACAATTCTATGTGCAATATACATGACGTGAACATGTCTGTGGTATGAATACAACGAGCGTGTATGTGGTATAAATGCTATGAGCGTATAGTGGTATGATACTATGAGCAGTATAATGCTATGAATATACTTGCGGTATCAATGCTAAGAGCGTATGTGCCTGATGTAGGCCATGTGTATGTGTAGTATAAATGCTACAAGTACATGTGCAGAATAACCGTCGAGCATATGGGCTACAAATTAATATAACCAAAGATATGTGACCAAAGTTGCTTTTCAACTCGAAAAGTAAATTGCGTTTGGTGCAAAACACTTTAGTATACCTCCTATCAAATAAATGCACCAGACGTGAAAATATAAATAAAATAACAAGCTTTATTAAACATTGATAATAATAAAAATAAAAAACATAAATAATGAGAATCAGCAATAGCCAGAAAAATGTGTAATGATCTAATAAGGACTATTCTCTTAAAGGTTTGCCATTACCAATTAAACATATACTGCAGAACAGCACTGCGACATTAGGCCCACATAGAGAAGGCAAACAAAAAATAAATGATAATAAGAGAAGAGAGACAACGTGTACAGGTGATCTATTGGTGCACTGTGGGAGCCTGAGAAACCTAGAGAAAAAAGTGTGTTGGTATGAGACCTGAAAAGATTAACAAGTACATCAACAGCAACATCACTGCACTAGGAAAATACACCAGCCCTCGGAAGGGAAGAGAGGATAAACACGCTGCCACAGTGCATCCGGAGTCACCACGTTATACTCACATCTGAGATCACACACAACCCCTACGCCGTTTCGCTACCCGCTTCGTCAGGGAGTATATGGGTAGTAGCTGGGTAAACTATTTATATAACAGAGGACCAATCAGATATTTGGAGTGAAAATTACCTGGATAGAAGCAGCTGTGTTCCGTACCGCCAGAGCTCATAGCTGCCGGCGCCATCTTGGTCTCTCGGGCGCACGCGCACAGCGGAGAGGCGACGTCTGTGCACCAACGTTGGATTTTTGACTTAAAAACCATTACCCCGTGGGGACTAAATGAAAATAATAGTTATACATCCTTTTTGTGATGTATTTGGTGTATAATACATTGTAATCTGTTCTGTATATATATTTTAGTTTTGGGTTTTAGTTTTATTTTAACAGGACATTTTATCATAGACAGTTAGGACCTAGCAACTTTACACACTTACTCATTTTTGTTGTTGTTGTTGCTTTTGTTTTTGTCTCTTGGTTGTTTTTTGTTGTTTGTGTTTTTCTTGTTTTGTTGTTGTGTGTGTCTTTTGTCGTTTGTTTTGTGTGTGTTGTTGTTGTTGTTTTTTGTTTTTTGTTGGTTTTGGTTTTTGGGTTTTGTTGATTGTGTCTTTTGTGTTTGGATCCCTTTTCCTTTTCCTTTCTTCCCCCCCCCCCCTTTCCCCCCCCCCCCCCCCCCCCCCCCCCCGTCCTCTTTTTTTGTTTGTCATTTTTTATGTTCACCTGTTTGTCCGTTTGTTGTTCGTCTGTCTGTAGTTTGGTCTGTGTGTCTTTTAGCTCCTGGAAGAAGTGTCAGCTTTACGTGGACCCGAAGGCACTAGTGAAGCACCTTTTTATGGCAAGATGACCTACTGAGTGTGTCATAATATGGCCTTGATTGTCCCATTTTAATATTTAGTATGATACCCCTAGGGGTATGATGGGTGGGGCATGCCTGATATATATAAAAATGTTATCACATTTATTCTCATGATAACAATTTTATAGCTAGATCAGTATATGTATTTATATCTATTATAGTTGTTTCTATATATTGCAACTTATTTTAATGCACCTTTTTTTTTATAACAGTCTATCTATATAGCATCTTATCTCAGTACACTGTATGATTATAAGTAACAACGATTGATAGTCATACTTATCAATTTTATTCATTAATTTTTTTACACTTTTTTTACACTTTTTTATAAACATTTTTCTTACACATCTATCTAATATTTTTTTCACATATATTCTTTATATTTGATAGTTTATTCTACACGCGCACATATATATATTTATGCATGTGTGTGTATATATATATATATTTACATATTGTCACATCTACATGTTGTTCACGAGTTTGCTCATTAGCACACTATGACTAATATAGGGGTATATTATTATTATAAAAATTTTTTAATTTTTTTCTAAACTATTCATATGCTTTGTATATAATATACATATATAAAATTTCTTTGCATGTCTCACGTGTGTTCACCTTTGTTTTTATTTTTGCACCTGCACCCCACGCTTTTTCTGCTTTTTATTTTAAAACTTTCTTTCTACATTAAATTCTTTATATCTGTGCCCTAGGGTTTCACTATGCACACCAATGTTAGTGCAATTGCCTCTTTTTTCCATGTCTATGTTTATGCGCATGCCCAGACCTGGCTCCGTGTCACAGCGGACTCCAGTTTGTCTGCGCATGCGCCAAATACTTTCACTTACCATCTACTTTGTGGACTCTTGTGCGCACGCGCCGACTAAGTGCCTGGTGACGTTGGTGCACAGACGTCGCCTCTCCGCTGTGCGCGTGCGCCCGAGAGCCCAAGATGGCGCCGGCAGCTATGAGCTCTGGCGGTACGGAAAACAGCTGCTTCTATCCAGGTAATTTTCACTCCAAATATCTGATTGGTCCTCTGTTATATAAATAGTTTACCCAGCTACTACCCATATACTCCCTGACGAAGCGGGTAGCGAAACGGCGTAGGGGTTGTGTGTGATCTCAGATGTGAGTATAACGTGGTGACTCCGGATGCACTGTGGCAGCGTGTTTATCCTCTCTTCCCTTCCGAGGGCTGGTGTATTTTCCTAGTGCAGTGATGTTGCTGTTGATGTACTTGTTAATCTTTTCAGATCTCATACCAACACACTTTTTTCTCTAGGTTTCTCAGGCTCCCACAGTGCACCAATAGATCACCTGTACACGTTGTCTCTCTTCTCTTATTATCATTTATTTTTTGTTTGCCTTCTCTATGTGGGCCTAATGTCGCAGTGCTGTTCTGCAGTATATGTTTAATTGGTAATGGCAAACCTTTAAGAGAATAGTCCTTATTAGATCATTACACATTTTTCTGGCTATTGCTGATTCTCATTATTTATGTTTTTTATTTTTATTATTATCAATGTTTAATAAAGCTTGTTATTTTATTTATATTTTCACGTCTGGTGCATTTATTTGATAGGAGGTCTACAAATTAATATGTGGTATGACGCTATGAGGTATGAGTACTATAAGCAGTGTAATGCTGTGAACATGCTATGAGCGCGTGGCCACAACTGCACGAAACAGCATGACACTATGTGTGAGAACCATAGGAAATCTGCGTGTATGAATGCGGTGAACATGTGAACAACAAAACCATGACCGTGTAACCAATATAACTGCCATGAGCGTATGAACCCTGCATGTATGAATGCGATTAACGTGTGAACAACAAAACCATAACCTTGTGACCAATGTAACTGCCATGAGCGTATGAAACCTGCGTGTATGAATGCGGTGAACAACAAAACCATGACCGTGTAACCAATATAACTGCCATGAGCGTATGAACCCTGCGTGTATGAATGCGATGAACGTGTGACCAACAAAACCATGACCGTGTGACCAATATAACTGCCATGAGCGTATGAACCCTGCGTGTATGAATGCGATGAACGTGTGACCAACAAAACCATGACCTTGCAACCAATACAACCGCCATGAGCGTATGAACCGTATGAACCCTGCGTGTATGAATGCGCGAACAACAAAACCATAACCGTGTGACCAATATAACTGCCATGAGCGTATGAAACCTGCGTGTATGAATGCGGTGAACATGTGAACAATTTAAGAACCGTGAGAGTGTGACCACTATAACTGCCATGAGTGTATGAACCGTATAATTGCTATAGGCAGTATACTGCCGTAACCAGTATGAAATACCATTAACATATGTGTTACGCCGAGCGCTCCGGGTCCCTGCTCCTCCCCGGAGCGCTCGCTACACTCTCCTCACTGCAGCGCTCCGGTCAGATCCACTGACCCGGGGCGCTGCGATACCGCCTCCAGCCGGGATGCGATTCGCGATGCGGGTAGCGCCCCGCTCGCGATGCGCACCCCGGCTCCCGTACCTGACTCGCTCTCCATCGGTCCTGTCCCGGCGCGCGCGGGCCCCCGCTCCCTAGGGCGCGCGCGCGCCGGGTCTTTGCGATTTAAAGGGCCACTGCGCCGCTGATTGGCGCAGTGGTTCCAATTAGTGTGTTCACCTGTGCACTTCCCTATATCACCTCACTTCCCCTGCACTTCCTTGCCGGATCTTGTTGCCATCGTGCCAGTGAAAGCGTTTCCTTGTGTGTTCCTAGCCTGTGTTCCAGACCTCCTGCCGTTGCCCCTGACTACGATCCTTGCTGCCTGCCCCGACCTTCTGCTACGTCCGACCTTGCTTCTGTCTACTCCCTTGTACCGCGCCTATCTTCAGCAGTCAGAGAGGTTGAGCCGTTGCTAGTGGATACGACCTGGTCACTACCCGCCGCAGCAAGACCATCCCGCTTTGCGGCGGGCTCTGGTGAAAACCAGTAGTGACTTAGAACCGATCCACTAGCACGGTCCACGCCAATCCCTCTCTGGCACAGAGGATCCACTACCTGCCAGCCGGCATCGTGACAGTAGATCCGGCCATGGATCCCGCTGAAGTTCCTCTGCCAGTTGTCGCTGACCTCACCACGGTGGTCGCCCAGCAGTCACAACAGATAGCGCAACAAGGCCAACAGCTGTCTCAACTGACCGTGATGCTACAGCAGCTACTACCACAGCTTCAGCAATCATCTCCTCCGCCAGCTCCTGCACCTCCTCCGCAGCGAGTGGCTGCTTCAGGCCTACGACTATCCTTGCCGGATAAATTTGATGGGGGACTCTAAGTTTTGCCGTGCTTTCTTTCCCAATGTTCCCTGCACTTGGAGATGATGTCGGACCAGTTTCCTACTGAAAGGTCTAAGGTGGCTTTCGTAGTCAGCCTTCTGTCTGGAAAAGCCCTGTCTTGGGCCACACCGCTCTGGGACCGCAATGATCCCGTCACTGCCTCTGTACACTCCTTCTTCTCGGAAATTCGAAGTGTCTTTGAGGAACCTGCCCGAGCCTCTCTGCTGAGACTGCCCTGTTGAACCTGGTCCAGGGTAATTCTTCCGTTGGCGAGTATGCCGTACAATTCCGTACTCTTGCTTCAGAATTATCCTGGAATAATGAGGCCCTCTGCGCGACCCTTTAAAAAGGCCTATCCAGCAACATTAAAGATGTTCTGGCCACACGAGAAATTCCTGCTAACCTACATGAACTCATTCACCTAGCCACTCGCATTGACATGCGTTTTTCCGAAAGGCGTCAGGAGCTCCGCCAGGATATGGAACTCTGTTCGCACGAGGCGTTTTTTCTCCCCGGCTCCTCTCTCCTCTGGTCCCCTGCAATCTGTTCCTGTGCCTCCCGCCGTGGAGGCTATGCAGGTCGACCGGTCTCGCCTGACACCTCAAGAGAGGACACGACGCCGCATGGAGAATCTCTGCCTGTACTGTGCCAGTACTGAACACTTCCTGAAGGATTGTCCTATCCGTCCTCCCCGCCTGGAAAGACGTACGCTGACCTCCGCACAAAGGTGAGACAGTCCTTGATGTCTACTCTGCTTCTCCACGTCTTACTGTGCCTGTGCGGATATCTGCCTCTGCCTTCTCCTTCTCTACTATGGCCTTCTTGGATTCCGGATCTGCAGGAAATTTTATTTTGGCCTCTCTCGTCAACAGGTTCAACATCCCGGTGACCAGTCTCGCCAGACCCCTCTACATCAATTGTGTAAATAATGAAAGATTGGACTGTACCATACGTTTCCGCACGGAGCCCCTTCTAATGTGCATCGGATCTCATCACGAGAAGATTGAACTTTTGGTCCTCCCCAATTGCACTTCCGAAATTCTCCTTGGACTTCCCTGGCTTCAACTTCATTCTCCAACCCTGGATTGGTCCACTGGGGAGATCAAGAGTTGGGGGCCCTCTTGTTCCAAGGACTGCCTAAAACCGGTTCCAGTAACCCTTGGCGTGACTCTGTGGTTCCTCCTGTAACCGGTCTCCCTAAGGCCTATATGGACTTTGCGGATGTTTTTTGCAAAAAACAAGCTGAGACTCTACCTCCTCACAGGCCTTATGATTGTCCTATTGACCTCCTCCCGGGCACTACTCCACCCCGGGGCAGAATTTATCCTCTGTCCGCCCCAGAGACTCTTGCCATGTCTGAATACGTCCAGGAAAATTTAAAAAAAGGGCTTTATCCGTAAATCCTCCTCTCCTGCCGGAGCCGGATTTTTCTTTGTGTCCAAAAAAGATGGCTCTCTACGTCCTTGCATTGACTACCGCCGTCTTAATAAAATCACGGTAAAGAACCGCTACCCCCTACCCCTCATCTCTGAACTCTTTGATGGCCTCCAAGGTGCCCACATCTTTACCAAACTGGACTTAAGAGGTGCTTATAATCTCATCCGCATCAGAGAGGGGGATGAATGGAAAACGGCATTTAACACTAGAGATGGACACTTTGAGTATCTGGTTATGCCCTTTGGCCTGTGCAACGCCCCTGCCGTCTTCCAAGACTTTGTTAATGAAATTTTTCGTGATCTCTTATACTCCTGTGTTGTTGTGTATCTGGACGATATCCTGATTTTTTCTGCCAATCTAGAAGAACACCGCCAGCATGTCCGTATGGTTCTTCAGAGACTTCGTGACAATCAACTTTATGCCAAGATAGAGAAATGTCTGTTTGAATGTCAATCTCTTCCTTTCCTAGGATACTTGGTCTCTGGCCAGGACTACAAATGGATCCAGACAAACTCTCTGCCGTCTTAGATTGGCCACGCCCCTCCGGACTCCGTGCTATCCAACGTTTTTTGGGGTTCGCCAATTATTACAGGCAATTTATTCCACATTTTTCTACCGTTGTGGCTCCTATCGTGGCTTTAACCAAAAAAAATGCCGATCCCAAGTCTTGGCCTCCTCAAGCGGAAGACGCCTTTAAACGGCTCAAGTCTGCCTTTTCTTCGGCTCCTGTGCTCTCCAGACCTGACCCATCTAAACCCTTCTATTGGAGGTTGATGCCTCCTCAGTGGGAGCTGGAGCTGTCCTTCTACAAAAAATTCTTCCGGGCATGCTGTTACTTGTGGTTTTTTTTCTAGGACCTTCTCTCCGGCGGAGAGGAACTACTCCATCGGGGATCGAGAACTTCTAGCCATTAAATTAGCACTTGAGGTGGAGGCATCTGCTGGAGGGATCAAGATTTCCAGTTATTATTTACACCGATCACAAGAACCTCTCCTACCTCCAGTCTGCCCAACGGCTGAATCCTCGCCAGGCCAGGTGGTCTCTGTTCTTTGCCCGATTTAATTTTGAAATTCACTTTCGGCCTGCCGATAAGAACATTAGGGCCGATGCTCTCTCTCGTTCCTCGGATGCTTCGGAAATTGAACTCTCTCCGCAACACATCATTCCTCCTGACTGCCTGATTTCCACTTCTCCAGCCTCCATCAGGCAAACTCCTCCAGGAAAAACCTTCGTTTCTCCACGCCAACGCCTCGGAATCCTCAAATGGGGTCACTCCTCCCATCTCGCAGGTCATGCAGGCATCAAGAAATCTGTGCAACTCATCTCTCGCTTCTATTGGTGGCCGACTCTGGAGACGGATGTCGTGGACTTTGTGCGAGCCTGCACTATCTGTGCCCGGGATAAGACTCCTCGCCAGAAGCCCGCTGGTTTTCTTCATCCTCTGCCTGTCCCCGAACAGCCTTGGTCTCTGATTGGTATGGATTTTATTACTGACTTACCCCCTTCCCGTGGCAACACTGTTATTTGGGTGGTCGTTGATCGATTCTCCAAAATGGCACATTTCATCCCTCTTCCTGGTCTTCCTTCAGCGCCTCAGTTGGCCAAACAATTTTTTGTACACATTTTTCGTCTTCACGGGTTGCCTACGCAGATCGTCTCGGATAGAGGCGTCCAATTCGTGTCTAAATTCTGGAGGGCTCTCTGTAAACAACTCAAGATTAAATTAAACTTTTCTTCTGCATATCATCCTCAATCCAATGGACAAGTAGAAAGAATTAACCAGGTCTTGGGTGATTATTTACGACATTTTGTTTCCTCCCGCCAGGATGACTGGGCAGATCTTCTACCATGGGCCGAATTCTCGTATAACTTCAGAGTCTCTGAATCTTCCTCCAAATCCCCATTTTTCGTGGTGTACGGCCGTCACCCTCTTCCCCCCCTCCCTACCCCCTTGCCCTCTGGTCTGCCCGCTGTGGATGAAATTTCTCGTGATCTTTCCATCATATGGAGAGAGACCCAAAATTCTCTCTTACAGGCTTCATCACGCATGAAGAAGTTCGCGGATAAGAAAAGAAGAGCTCCTCCCATTTTTTCTCCTGGAGACAAGGTATGGCTCTCCGCTAAATATGTCCGCTTCCGTGTCCCTAGCTACAAGTTGGGACCACGCTATCTTGGTCCTTTCAAAATTTTGTGCCAGATTAATCCTGTCTCTTACAAACTTCTTCTTCCTCCTTCTCTTCGTATTCCTAATGCCTTTCACGTTTCTCTTCTTAAGCCACTTATCATCAACCGTTTCTCTCCCAAATTTGTTTCCCCCACTCCTGTTTCCGGCTCCTCGGACATCTTCTCCGTCAAAGAGATTCTGGCATCCAAAAAGGTCAGAGGAAAAAATTTTTTTTTAGTTGATTGGGAGGGTTGTGGTCCAGAAGAGAGATCCTGGGAACCTGAGGACAATATCCTAGACAAAAGTCTGCTCCTCAGGTTCTCAGGCTCTAAGAAGAGGGGGAGACCCAAGGGGGGGGGTACTGTTACGCCGAGCGCTCCGGGTCCCCGCTCCTCCCCGGAGCGCTCGCTACACTCTCCTCACTGCAGCGCTCCGGTCAGATCCACTGACCCGGGGCGCTGCGATACCGCCTCCAGCCGGGATGCGATTCGCGATGCGGGTAGCGCCCGCTCGCGATGCGCACCCCGGCTCCCGTACCTGACTCGCTCTCCGTCGGTCCTGTCCCGGCGCGCGCGGCCCCGCTCCCTAGGGCGCGCGCGCGCCGGGTCTTTGCGATTTAAAGGGCCACTGCGCCGCTGATTGGCGCAGTGGTTCCAATTAGTGTGTTCACCTGTGCACTTCCCTATATCACCTCACTTCCTTGCCGGATCTTGTTGCCATCGTGCCAGTGAAAGCGTTTCCTTGTGTGTTCCTAGCCTGTGTTCCAGACCTCCTGCCGTTGCCCCTGACTACGATCCTTGCTGCCTGCCCCGACCTTCTGCTACGTCCGACCTTGCTTCTGTCTACTCCCTTGTACCGCGCCTATCTTCAGCAGTCAGAGAGGTTGAGCCGTTGCTAGTGGATACGACCTGGTCACTACCGCCGCAGCAAGACCATCCCGCTTTGCGGCGGGCTCTGGTGAAAACCAGTAGTGACTTAGAACCGATCCACTAGCACGGTCCACGCCAATCCCTCTCTGGCACAGAGGATCCACTACCTGCCAGCCGGCATCGTGACAATATGAACCGAATGATACTTTGAGCGTATGAACCAGTGATAATTACGACGTGTTTGATTGCCATGAACGTAACATGGTAGAAAGAATGTAAGACCGTGAACATGCCAAGAATATGTGAACAGTATAAATGCCAAGTTTGTGGACCGTGTAGAACACCAGTGAGTGAGAGAATAACCATGAGGTGAACAGCATAAACGAGTTTGCCCAGTATAAATGCTGTGAATGTATCGTCAGTGAGTATATGTACCGTATATAATGATATTAGCACATGAAACTGTATACATACTATGCGCGTACGAGCAGTGTGCCATAAGCGTATGAATTAACCATGAGAGTACGGAAAATAAGAAACTCATGGAGTTATCAAACCGTGAAGATGCTCTACTCGTGTGCACCTTGTACCAGTAATGCGTGTACGCCCATAATAAACCAAGTGTATGAACCGTATGGATACCATGATCGTAAAAATAACGAGCATTACACTGTGTATACTATGATTTAATTGGATGTAGCCTATGTTATATCTCTACAGAGCATTGCACCCTACTATATACTATATTGAAACAAGACAGTCTACAGAGCACTGCATCACCACACACAGCATATGCTACCCTGCAACGTGATCCTCTGCAGAGTATTGCACCACACCGCACAGTAAATGCCACCCTGTGTTGCAACGAGACCCTTCACAGAGCACTGCACCACACTGGACATGCTAACTGTAACGACCCTCTGCAGAGCATTGCACTATGCCCTATATAATATGTTGTATTGAAACCATCCCATCTGCAGAGCATTGCACTAACTGTATAAAGTTTGTTTATAATGAGATCATCTGCAGAGTATAGCACTATACTGTATATAGTATATATTATATTGTAACAAGACCATCTGCAGAGCATAGCACCATAGCTGTATATCATGTATACTATATTGTAATGAGACCATCTGCAGAGCATTGCACCTTAACTATATGTCATGTATACTATATTGTAACAAGACAATCTGCAGAGCATATCGCCATAGCTGTATATCATGTATACTATATTGTAACGAGACCATCTGCAGAGCATTGCACTATACCGTTATACAGTACATGTTATATTGTTACGAGACCCTTTGCAGAGCATTACACTGTACCGTATACTGCAAGGGCACCGTATACCCCGCAGAGCACCGCAGCACACAGCAAAAGTTATTTTGAAACGACTTTGCAGAGCATTGCACCACACTGTATACAGCAAACGTTATATTGAAACAACCCTCCGCAGAGCATTACATTATACTTTAGATTAACGATAGCAGACAAGCTGACAGGACCGCCTAACGAGGACTGGGCAGCTGCCGCAACCTGTCCCAAGAGCATAGACAATTGTAGCTGTGTGGGTGGCGGGCGGTCCACATTTCGCCATGAGGCAGCTAGCGGGCTGCGCGAAATGCTGAGGCCGCACCACCCCCAGCACAGATTTAACTCACCTGCTTGCCACTCCTGGCCCCCACTACCGCTGCGGGCAGAGCCAGACAGCACCATACCTGCCCAATATTACCTTATAATCAGAGTGAGACACAGCATCCCCAGATAAGACAGCCAGCGGAGCTGCCAGGATGCCACGCCTGCACCCCCCAGACCCATGATCAGCAAGGCCTCCGCACCGTGAGCAGCAGCTCTGAAGATTTTTGTGGGAGATTCAAACACCAGCCACAGGAAGCAGAGATTCCACAAACGACATGTGCTCCGCCCCCGTAGGAGAGGGGGAAGTTATATACACACGCCCCCACCTGTTCCCAATAAGCCCCACCTGGAAGTGCAGGGAGCGATAATTACTTCCGCCCCTCGCACAAATACAGCCCATCAGGCTTTATACTTATAGTACATTTATAATACATTCATAGTACATTTATAATACATTCATAGTACATTTATAATACATTTATAATACATTCATAGTACATTTATAATACATTTATATTACATTCATAATACATTTATAAGACATTTATAATACATTTATAATACATTTATAGTACATTTATAATACATTTATAATACATTTATAGTACATTTACAATACATTTATAATACATTTATAGTACATTTATAGTACATTTATAGTACATTTATAGTACATTTATAATACATTTATAGTACATTTACAATACATTTATAATACATTTATAGTACATTTATAGTACATTTATAATACATTTATAGTACATTTATAATACATTCATAATACATTTATAGTACATTTATAATACATTCATAATACATTTATAATACATTTATAGTACATTTATAATACATTCATAGTACATTTATAATACATTTATAATACATTCATAGTACATTTATAATACATTTATATTACATTCATAATACATTTATAAGACATTTATAATACATTTATAATACATTTATAGTACATTTATAATACATTTATAATACATTTATAGTACATTTACAATACATTTATAATACATTTATAGTACATTTATAATACATTTATAGTACATTTAAAGTATATTTATAATACATTTATATTACATTTATAATACATTTATATTACATTCATAATACATTTATAAGACATTTATAATACATTTATAATACATTTATAGTACATTTATAATACATTTATAATACATTTATAGTACATTTACAATACATTTATAATACATTTATAGTACATTTATAATACATTTATAGTACATTTAAAGTATATTTATAATACATTTATAATACATTTATAATACATTTATAGTACATTTATAATATATTTATAGTACATTTATAATACATTTATAGTACATTTATAGTACATTTATAATACATTCATAGTACATTTATAATACATTTATAGTACATTTATAATACATTTATAATACATTTATAATACATTTATAGAACATTTACAATACATTTATAATACATTTGTAGTACATTTATAATACATTTATAGTACATTTATAATACATTTATAGTACATTTATAATACATTTATAATACATTTATAGTACATTTATAATACATTTATAGTACATTTATAGTACATTTATAATACATTTATAGTACATTTATAGTACATTTATAGTACATTTATAGTACATTTATAATACATTTATAATACATTTATAGTACATTTATAGTACATTTATAATACATTTATATTACATTTATAATATATTTATAATACATTTATAATACATTTATAGTACATTTATAATACATTTACAATACATTTATAGTACATTTATAATACATTTATAGTACATTTATAGTACATTTATAATACATTTATAATACATTTATATTACATTTATAATATATTTATAATACATTTATAATACATTTATAGTACATTTATAATACATTTATAATACATTTATAGTACATTTATAATACATTTATAATACATTTATAGTACATTTATAATACATTTATAGTACATTTATAATACATTTATAATACATTTATAATACATTTATAGTACATTTATAATACATTTATAGTACATTTATAATACATTTATAGTACATTTATAATACATTTATAATACATTTATAATACATTTATAACACATTTATAGTACATTTATAATACATTTATAATACATTTATAGTACATTTATAATACATTTATAGTACATTTATAATACATTTATAGTACATTTATAATACATTTATAATACATTTATAATACATTTATAGTACATTTATAATACATTTATAATACATTTATAATACATTTATAGTACATTTATAATACATTTATAATACATTTATAGTACATTTATAATACATTTATAGTACATTTATAATACATTTATAATACATTTATAATACATTTATAGTACATTTATAATACATTTATAATACATTTATAATACATTTATAATACATATATAGTACATTTATAATACATTTATAATACATTTATAATATATATATAGTACATTTATAATACATTTATAGTACATTTATAATACATTTATAGTACATTTATAATACATTTATAGTACATTTATAGTACATTTATAATACATTTATAATACATTTATAATACATTTATAGTACATTTATAATACATTTATAATACATTTATAGTACATTTATAATACATTTATAATACATTTATAGTACATTTATAATACATTTATAATACATTTATAATACATTTATAGTACATTTATTGTACATTTCTGCAATGTTTGTTACAGTGGGTTTGACACATAAAATGTTTGTTTGGCACCAACAATGTTGTATTGATATTGAGTTGTACATGGTCAGTATGCTGATATCTGTTGATTCTATTGGTTGATGATTATTTGGAATATTATGTTCGTGAATTGGTTGTGCAGGGACCTGTTTTGGGGCTAACTGATTATTTGGGATGTGGGATATTGGGTTGGTGTGCAGATTTGGATATGTAGTGTTTTTTAGTGGGTTTTGTTTCGGGGGGGGGGGGGGGGTAGGTTTGGTTTTAACGTATTCGTTCGGTGGCTTTGTTGAGACCTTGTGGTTGTAGAGCAGGGGTGTCAAACTCAAATTCATCGGGGGCCGCATCAGCTGCTTGGTCACCCTCAAAGGGCCGGTTGTATCTGTAGGACCCCCCCCCCCCCCCCACATACGGTATATGCCGGCGTATAAGACGACTGGGTGGATAAGAAGACCCCCAACTTTTAAAGTTAAAATGTAGAGTTTGGGATATACTCGCCATATAAGACTACCCCTCTTACCGCAATGTACAGTACCTTGTAGTTCCCCCCACATTAGGTAGGCAGCATGTTCCCCCACATTAGTAGGCAGCATGTTCCCCCACATTAGGTGCAGTATAGTTCCCCCACATTAGTAGGCAGTATAGTTCCCCCACATTAGTAGGCAGTATAGTTCCCCCACATTAGTAGGCAGTATAGTTCCCCCACATTAGGTTGGCAGTATAGTTCCCCCCACATTAGGTTGGCAGTATAGTTCCCCCACATTAGGTAGGCAGCATGTTCCCCCACATTAGTTGGCAGCATGTTCCCCCACATTAGTTGGTATTATAGTTCCCCCCACATTAGTAGGCAGTATAGTTCCCCCCCACATTAGGTAGGCAGTATAGTTCCCTTCACATTAGTTGGCAGCATGTTCCCCCACAGTAGTTGGCAGCATGTTCCCCCACATTAGGTTGGCAGTATAGTTCCCCCACACTAGGTAGACAGTATAGTTCCTCCACATTAGGTTGGCAGTATAGTTCCCCCACATTAGTTGGCAGCATGTTCCCCCACATTAGGTTGGCAGTATAGTTCCCCAACATTAGGTAGGCAGCATGTTCCCCCACATTAGTTGGCAGCATGTTCCCCCACATTGGGTTGGCAGTATAGTTCCCCCCACATTAGGTTGGCAGTATAGTTCCCCCCACATTAGGTAGGCAGCATGTTCCCCCACATTAGTTGGCAGCATGTTCCCCAACATTAGGTTGGCAGCATGTTCCCCCACATTAGTTGGTAGTATAGTTCCCCCACATTAGGTTGGCAGTATAATTCCCCCCACATTAGGTAGGCAGCATGTTCCCCCACATTAGGTAGGCAGCATGTTCCCCCACATTAGGTAGGCAGCATGTTCCCCCACATTAGGTAGGCAGCATGTTCCCCCACATTAGTTGGCAGCATGTTCCCCCACATTAGTTGGTAGTATAGTTCCCCCACATTAGGTTGGCAGTATAGTTCCCCAACATTAGGTAGGCAGCATGTTCCCCCACATTAGTTGGCAGCATGTTCCCCCACATTAGGTTGGCAGTATAGTTCCCCCCACATTAGGTTGGCAGTATAGTTCCCCCCACATTAGGTAGGCAGCATGTTCCCCCACATTAGTTGGCAGCATGTTCCCCAACATTAGGTTGGCAGCATGTTCCCCCACATTAGTTGGTAGTATAGTTCCCCCACATTAGGTTGGCAGTATAATTCCCCCCACATCAGGTAGGCAGCATGTTCCCCCACATTAGGTAGGCAGCATGTTCCCCCACATTAGGTAGGCAGCATGTCCCCCCACATTAGTAGGCAGTATAGTTCCCCCCCACATTAGGTAGGCAGTATAGTTCCCTTCACATTAGTTGGCAGCATGTTCCCCCACAGTAGTTGGCAGCATGTTCCCCCACATTAGGTTGGCAGTATAGTTCCCCCACACTAGGTAGACAGTATAGTTCCTCCACATTAGGTTGGCAGTATAGTTCCCCCACATTAGTTGGCAGCATGTTCCCCCACATTAGGTTGGCAGTATAGTTCCCCAACATTAGGTAGGCAGCATGTTCCCCCACATTAGTTGGCAGCATGTTCCCCCACATTGGGTTGGCAGTATAGTTCCCCCCACATTAGGTTGGCAGTATAGTTCCCCCCACATTAGGTAGGCAGCATGTTCCCCCACATTAGTTGGCAGCATGTTCCCCAACATTAGGTTGGCAGCATGTTCCCCCACATTAGTTGGTAGTATAGTTCCCCCACATTAGGTTGGCAGTATAATTCCCCCCACATTAGGTAGGCAGCATGTTCCCCCACATTAGGTAGGCAGCATGTTCCCCCACATTAGGTAGGCAGCATGTTCCCCCACATTAGGTAGGCAGCATGTTCCCCCACATTAGTTGGCAGCATGTTCCCCCACATTAGTTGGTAGTATAGTTCCCCCACATTAGGTTGGCAGTATAGTTCCCCAACATTAGGTAGGCAGCATGTTCCCCCACATTAGTTGGCAGCATGTTCCCCCACATTAGGTTGGCAGTATAGTTCCCCCCACATTAGGTTGGCAGTATAGTTCCCCCCACATTAGGTAGGCAGCATGTTCCCCCACATTAGTTGGCAGCATGTTCCCCAACATTAGGTTGGCAGCATGTTCCCCCACATTAGTTGGTAGTATAGTTCCCCCACATTAGGTTGGCAGTATAATTCCCCCCACATCAGGTAGGCAGCATGTTCCCCCACATTAGGTAGGCAGCATGTTCCCCCACATTAGGTAGGCAGCATGTTCCCCCACATTAGGTAGGCAGCATGTTCCCCCACATTAGTTGGCAGCATGTTCCCCCACATTAGTTGGTAGTATAGTTCCCCCACATTAGGTTGGCAGTATAGTTCCCCAACATTAGGTAGGCAGCATGTTCCCCCACATTAGTTGGCAGCATGTTCCCCCACATTAGGTTGGCAGTATAGTTCCCCCCACATTAGGTTGGCAGTATAGTTCCCCCCACATTAGGTAGGCAGCATGTTCCCCCACATTAGTTGGCAGCATGTTCCCCAACATTAGGTTGGCAGCATGTTCCCCCACATTAGTTGGTAGTATAGTTCCCCCACATTAGGTTGGCAGTATAATTCCCCCCACATTAGGTAGGCAGCATGTTCCCCCACATTAGGTAGGCAGCATGTTCCCCCACATTAGGTAGGCAGCATGTTCCCCCACATTAGGTAGGCAGCATGTTCCCCCACATTAGGTTGGTAGTATAGTTCCCCCCACATTAGGTAGGCAGCATGTTCCCCCACATTAGGTAGGCAGCATGTTCCCCCACATGCGAGAATAAAAGGTGAAGGCTGGCGGCCGGCGGTGGCTACACGGGCCACATGACGAGGTCTGGCGGGCTAGATTGAGCCTTGTGTTTGACACCCGTGTTGTAGAGTATCCAGGCGGAAGATCCAGAACATTTCCCTTCTGATGAGGGTTTCCAATGTGTTGGGAATGTGGTTGGGGATGTGATCAATTGGATAGTGAAAGGGTCTTTGTCGTCCGGGTGTAGTTCTGTGCAGTATTTCTTCTTGATATTGCTCCTGTGTTTGTTCAGACGGCAATGTCATTCTTGCGTGGTCCTTCCTACGTCCTGTTTCTTGCATTTGCAGGTGATGAGGTATATGATGTAGCTTGATTTGCAGTTGTAGAGGCCTTTTATTGGGAATTCGCTGTTGGTTGTGGTCTTAAAGGATTTGCAGCTGTGTGCTATGTTTTTGCCACACAGGCATTTGGTATTGCCACATTTGTACGCTCCTTTGATGGGGAGGAAACTGATGTTATTCTTGGGTTTGGTGTGTAGTTTGAGTTTGCTCGGGGCTAGCATATTCCGTAGGGTTGGTGCTCTTCTGAATGTTATATTGGGCTTTTCTGGAGAAATGTGTTTGAGTATTGGATCGGTTTGTAGTATGTGCCAATGTTTGCTTAGTGCCATACGGATGTTTCTGTGTGCGCAGTTGTATGTGGTGATGAAGTTTAACCCCTTCATGACCCAGGCCATTTTCACCTTCATGACCTGGGCATTTTTTGAAAATCTGACTACTGTCACTTTAAACATTAATAACTTTGGAATGCTTTTACTTATCATTCTGATTCCGAGATTGTTTTTTCGTGACATATTCTACTTTATGTTATCGGTAAAATTTCACTGATATTTGTATCCTTTCTTGGTAAAAAATCTAAAAATTTCATGAAAATTTTGAAAATTTAGCATTTTTCTAACTTTGAAAGTCTCTGCTTGAAAGGAAAATGGATATTCCAAATAAATTACATATTGATTCACATATACAACATGTCTACTTTGTGTTTGCATTAAAAAATTGACAAGTTTTTACTTTTGGAAGACACCAGAGGCTTCAAAGTTCCGCAGCAATTTTCCAATTTTTCTCAAGATTTTCAAAATCGTAATTTTTCAGGGCCCAGTTCAGGTTGGAAGTGGATTTTAAGGA
Source organism: Hyla sarda (assembly GCF_029499605.1). Classification (NCBI taxonomy): domain Eukaryota; kingdom Metazoa; phylum Chordata; class Amphibia; order Anura; family Hylidae; genus Hyla; species Hyla sarda. The sequence continues at coordinate 315,267 of NW_026608521.1, read as the reverse complement.
TCTTCATATTAGAAATACCCCATAAATGACCCCATTATAAAAACTGCACCCCCCAAAGTATTCAAAATGACATTCAGTAAGTGTTTTAACCCTTTAGGTGTTTCACAGGAATAGCAACAAAGTGAAGGAGAAAATTCTAAATCTTCATTTTTTACACTCGCATTTTCTTGTAGACCCAATTTTTGAATTTTTACAAGGGGTAAAAGGAGAGAAATCACCCTAAAATTGGTAACCCAATTTCTCTTGAGTAATGAAATACCTCATATGCGTATGTAAAGTGTTCGGCGGGCGCAGTAGAGGGCTCAGAAGGGAAGGAGCGACAATGGGATTTTGGAGAGTGAGTTTTTCTGAAAGGGTTTTTGGGGGGCATGTCCCATTTAGGAAGCCCCTATGGTGCCAGAACAGTGGACCCCCCCCCACATGTGACCCCATTTTGGAAACTATACCCCTCATGGAATTTAATAAGGGGTGCAGTGAGCATTTACACCCCACTGGCGTTTGACAGATATTTGAAACAGTGGACTGTGCAAATCAAAAATTTTATTTTTCATTTTCACAGACCACTGTTCCAAAAATCTGTCATACACCAGTGGGGTGTAAATGCTCACTGCACCCCTTATTACATTCAGTGAGGGGTGTAGTTTCCAAAATGGGGTCACATGTGGATATTTATTGTTTTGCGTTTGTCAGAACTGCTGTAACAATCAGCCACCCCTGTGCAAATTGCCTCAAATGTACATGGTGCACTCTCCCTTCTGGGCCTTGTTGTGCGCCCCCAGAGCACTTTGCGCCCACATATGGGGTATCTCCGTACTCACGAGAAATTGCGTTACAAATTTAGAGGGTCTTTTTTCCCTTTTACCTCTTGTGAAAATGAAAAGTATAGGGCAACACCAGCATGTCAGTGTAAAAAATTTATTTTTTTACACTAACATGCTGGTGTAGACCCCAACTTCACCTTTTCATAAGGGGTTAAAGAAGAAAAAGCCCCCCAAAATTTGTAAGGCAATTTCTCCCGAGTACGGCGATACCCCATATGTGTCCCAAAACTGTTGCCCTGAAATACGACAGGGCTCCAAAGTGAGAGAGCGCCATGCGCATTTGAGGCCTGAATTAGGGATTTGCATAGGGGTGGACATAGGGGTATTCTACGCCAGTGATTCCCAAACAGGGTGCCTCCAGCTGTTGCAAAACTCCCAGCATGCCTGGACAGTCAATGGCTGTCCGGCAATACTGGGAGTTATTATTTTGCAACAGCTGGAGGCTCCATTTTGGAAACAGTAGCGTACCAGACGTTTTTCATTTTTTGGGGGGAGGGGGGCTGTGTAGGGGTATGTGTATATGTAGTGTTTTTTACTTTTTATTTTAGGTTAGCGTCAGTGTAGTGTAGTGTTTTTAGGGTACAGTCACATGGGCAGAGGTTCACAGCAAGTTTGCCGCTGGAAGTTTGAGCTGCAGCGCAAAATTTGCGCCATCTCAAACTTGCAGCACTCACTGTAAACCTCCGCCCATGTGAGTGTACCCTGTACATTCACATTGGGGGGAGGGGGCAAACATCCAGCTGTTGCAAACTCCGAGCATGCCCTTTGGCTGTCCGTGCATGCTGGGAGTTGTAGTTTTGCAACAGCTGGAGGAACACTGGTTTGGAAACACTAAGTTAAGTAATAAACTTTCAAGTGTTTTGCAACCAAACTTAGTGTTTCCAAACCAGTGTGCCTCCAGCTGTTGCAAAACTACAACTCCCAGCATGCATGGTCTGTCAGTGCATGCTGGGAGTTATAGTTTTGCAACAATTGCAACAGCTGGAGGCACTGAGGAAGGAAACGGACAATGTTTCCCAACTAGTGTGCCTCCAGTTGTTGCAAAACTACAACTCCCAGCATGCCCAGACTGCCAAGGCATGCTGGAAGTTGTAGTTCGGCAATATCTGAAGGATCAGATGTTGCCGAACTACAACTTCCAGCATGCTTGGGCAGTCTGGGCATGCTGGGAGTTGTAGTTTTGCAACATCTGGAGGTCCACAGTTTGGAGACCACTGTATAATGGTCTCCAATCTGTGCTCTTCCAGATGTTAGAGAACTACAACTCCCAGCATGCCTGGACAGACTGAGCATGCTGAGATTTGTAGTTTTGCTACATCTGGAAGAGCACAGATTGGAGACCATTATACAGTGGTCTCCAAACTGAGGACCTCCAGATGTTGCAAAACTACAACTCCCAGCATGCCCAGAAAGCCAAAGGCTGTCTGGGCATGCTGGGAGTTGCAGTTTTGAAACTCTCAGAGGCAGCAGTGAGATCGCTTTACGGCGATCTCACTGCTGCCAATGAAGATGCCGCACTGCTGCCGGAAACTCACCTCCGGGACGCAGCGCAGCCGGGACCGCACGGAGGACGCCGGGACCGTCGGGACACCGCTCCGACGGGTAAGTGACGCCGGGGGACGGGTCAGGGACACTTAGCAGAGCGGTGTGTGTCCCGATCCCCGTGATCGGAACTCACACACCGCGCTGCTAAGTATTCTGATAGCGAAACGCTGCTATCAGCTAGTCAGATTTGACCAGCTGATAGCAGCGATCACTGGGGGGGGTGGGGGACGAAATCCCCCGTGGTCGCACGGTAAGATGGCTGGCTATCAGTGATAGCCACCATCTTTCCAGGCGCTGCGGGATGCCGCGAGTAGCGGCAGTAATGTCCATGACGTACCTGTATGTCATGGGTCGGGAACACCTTGCCACCCATGACGTACAGGTATGTCATAGGTCGGGAAGGGGTTAATCGGATATTTTCTGGTGTGTCGGAGGGCGCAGTTGCAGACTCTTTCGGTTTTAGGCAATCATCTTGGGTAAGGTTCTTGTTTTTTTCTTAGGCTTCTACGAGAGGTTCCGGGTATCCTTTGGCCTTAAAACAGTTTAACCCCTTAAGGACTGAGCCTTTTTTCACCTTAAAGGGGTACTCCGACCCTAGACATCTTATCCCCTATCCAAAGGATAGGGGATAAGATGTCAGATCGCCGGGGTCCCACTGCTGGGGACCCCAGGGATCGCCGCTGCAGCACCATTACTGCGCAGAACGAGATTGCTCTGCACGTAATGACGGGCAATACAGGGGCCGGAGCATCGTTACGAAACGGCTCCGCCCCTCGTGACGTCACGGCCCGCCCCCCGTCAATACAAGTCTATGGGAGGGGGCGTGGCGGTCGTCACACTCCCTGCCATAGACTTGTATTAAGGGGACGGGCCACAATGAGGGGCGGAGCCATGACGTCACGCTGCTCCGGCCCCTGTATCGCCCGTCATTACGCACAGAGCGAACTCGCTCTGTGCAGTAATGATGGCGGGGTGCCACAGCGGCGATTACTGGGGTCCCCAGCAGCGGGACCGCGGCGATCTAACATTTTATCCCCTATCCTTTGGATAGGGGATAAGATGCCAGGGGCGGAGTACCCCTTTAAGGACTCGGCCATTTTTTGCACATCTGACCACTGTCACTTTAAACATTAATAACTCTGATGTTTTTAGTTATCATTCTGATTCCGAGATTGTTTTTTCGTGACATATTCTACTTTAACATAGTGCAAAAATTTTGTGGTAACTTGCATCCTTTCTTGGTGAAAAATCCCCAAATTTGATGAAAAATTTGAAAATGTTGCATTTTTCTAACTTTGAAGCTCTCTGCTTGTAAGGAAAATGGATATTCCAAATAATTTTTTTTTATTCACATATACAATATGTCTACTTGATGTTTGCATCATAAAGTTGAGATGTTTTTACTTTTGGAGACATCAGAGGCTTCAAAGTTCAGCAGCAATTTTCCAATTTTTCACAAAATTTTGAAACTCGCTTTTTTTCAGGGACCAGTTCAGGTTTGAAGTGGACTTGAAGGGTCTTCATATTAGAAATTCCCCATAAATGACCCCATTATAAAAAAAATGCACCGCCCAAAGTATTCAAACTGACATTCAGTCAGTGTTTTAACCCTTTAGGTGTTTCACAGGAATAGCAGCAAAGTGAAGGAGAAAATTCACAATCTTCATTTTTTACACTCGCATGTTCTTGTAGACCCAGTTTTTGAATTTTTGCAAGGGGTAAAAAGGAGAAAATTTTTACTTGTATTTAAAGCCCAATTTTTCACAAGTAAGCACATACCTCATATGTCTATGTAAAGTGTTCGGCGGGCGCAGTAGAGGGCTCAGAAGGGAAGGAGCGACAAATGGTTTTTGGGGGGCATGTCACCTTTAGGAAACCCCTAGGAAACCCTGCCAGAACAGCAAAAAAAAAAACACATGGCATACCATTTTGGAAACTAGACCCCTCTGGGAACATAACAAGGGATAAAGTGAGCCTTAATACCCCACAGGTGATTCACGACTTTTGCATATGTAAAAAAAATGTTTTTTTTTCCTAAAATGCTTGGTTTCCCAAAAGTTTTATATTTTTAAAAAGGGTAATAGCAGAAAATCCCCCTAAAATTTGAAGCCCAATTTCTCCGGATTGAGAAAACACCCCATATGGGGGTGAAAAGTGCTCTGCTGGCGCACTACAGGTCTCAGAAGGGAAGGCGTCACAATTGGCTTTTTTAAAGCAAATTTTGCTCTGGGGGCATGCCGCATTTAGGAAGCCCCTATGGTGCCAGAACAGCATAAAAACCCCACATGGCATACTATTTTGGAAACTAGACCCCTCGGGGAACGTAACAAGGGGTTAAGTGAACCTTAATTTTTTTTACCTAATAAAATGCTTCTTTTCCCAAAAATTTTACATTTTTAAAAAGGGTAAAAGCAGAAAATACCCCCCAAAATTTGTAACACAATTTCTCCCGAGTACGGCGATACCCCATATGGGACCCTAAACTGTTGCCTTGAAATATGACAGGGCTCCAAAGTGAGAGCGCTATGCGCATATGAGGCCTAAATTAGGGACTTACATAGGGGTATTCTACGCCAGTGATTCCCAAACAGGGTGCCTCCAGCTGTTGTAAAACTCCCAGCATGCCTAGACAGTCAGCGGCTGTCTGGTAATACTGGGAGTAGTTGTTTTGCAACAGCTGGAGGCTTCGTTTTGGAAACAGTGGCGTACCAGACGCTTTCATTTTTATTGGGCAGGGGAGGGGGGCTGTGTAGGGGTATGTGTATATGTAGTGTTTTTTACTTTTTATTTTATTTTGTGTTAGTGTAGTGTAGTGTTTTTAGGGTACAGTCACACGGGCGGGGGTTCACAGTAGTTTCTCGCTGGCAGTTTGAGCTGCGGCAGAAAATTTGCTGCAGCTCAAACTAGCAGCCGGATACTTACTGTAAACCTCCACCCATGTGAGTGTACCCTGTACATTCACATTAGGGGGGGGGGGAACATCCAGCTGTTGCAAAACTACAACTCCCAGCATGTACGGTCTATCAGTGCATGCTGGGAGTTGAAGTTTTGCAACAGCTGGAGGCACACTGGTTGTGAAACACCGAGTTTGGTAACATGTACGGACAGCGGAAGGGCATGCTGGGTCTTCTAGTTATGCAACAGCTGGAGGCATACTACTTTGGCTGGGGATGCTGGGGATTGTAGTTATGCAACAGCTGGAGACACACTGGCTTGCTACTTAACTCAGTGTTCCTTCAGCTGTTGCAAAACTACAACTCTCAGCAGTCACTGACAGCCAACAGGCATGCTGGGAGTCGCTCCTGGGGCCCCGATCCAAATATTGACGCCGGGTATCAGGGTCCCCAGCTCCCGGGGTCTACGTCCCGCACCCGCTCACGTGCTCCGGAAGAGGGGCGGAGCGGGTTGCGGGAGTGACACCCGCAGCAGGTGACCTGATTGGTCGGCCGGTAAACCGGCCGACGAATCAGGGCGATCGTGAGGTGGCACCAGTGCCACCTCACCCCTGCTGGCTATGGCTGTTCGGGGCCGTCAGAGACAGCCTCGAACAGCCTGTAATTCCGGGTCACTGGAGACCTGATTGACCCGGAATCTGCCGCAGATCGCTGGACTGAATTATCCAGCGATCTGCGGCCATCGCCGACATGGGGGGTCATCATGACCCCCCTGGGCGATATGCCGTGATGCCTGCTGAACGATTTCAGCAGGCATCGGGCACCGGCTCCCCTCCGGCTAGCGGCCAGGGGCCGGGATTTGACAGGACGTACTCAAACGTCCTGAGTCCTTAAGGACTCGGAAAAGGGGCCGTTTGAGTACGTCCTGCATCCTTAAGGGGTTTAAAGGCTTCTGGATTGTTGTTTGAAGGTTTTGTTATTGGTGCAGTTTTTCCGGATGCACTTATATTGACTGAATGGTCTATTAGTCCGCCCTTTTTTGTAATGTCCACTGTTGAATGCTAGATAACAGTTTGAATCAACTTTCTTGAAGTGGTTTGCTGTGAGGATCTCTCCATTTTTATTGCTTATTTCGAGGTCTAGAAAGTCGATTTTTTCACTGGAGTGGTTGGATGTGAGTTTGATCCCCCAGTTATTGCAGTTGATGTTGTCCACGAACGGTTGGATGAGGTGTGGGGGCCCTTTCCATAGTATAAAGAGGTCGTCTATGTAGAGTGTTTGAGTAGTGATACATTTTTCTTCAAAGGCCCCCATGACAAGGTTAGCGTAAGACGGAGCGCCGTCATACGTGAAGAAGTTATTGGTGAGGATGATCCGGAGACAGTCTAGAAGGAATCCTTGTTGGTTGGGGGGTATGGTGATGTCATTTTGTAGTACGTTTTTGATGCAATCCAGACTAATATTGTGTTTGATGTTGGAGTACAGTGATGTGACATTTAGGGTGATGAATATGAAGTTTTCTTTCCATTTCCGATGACGTAAGATTTTGATTAAGTCATCGGAGCTCTTGAGGTAGCTGGGGAGTATTTTTATGCAGTCTTGAAGGGTCTAGGTAATGGGACAGTTGGGATGTGTGGCTGTTGATACCAGAGATGATCGGGCGGCCGGGGGGTTTGTGGTGTTCTTGTGGATTTTTGGTAAGTGGTAGAAGAATGGTATGGATGGGTTATTGATGAGTAGGAACTGTTTCTCGTTTTTATTGTGTTGTAGTCTGTCTTGTAGTGGTGGGAAGGGATTGTGGTCCAGTTTGCGATAGTAGTCGGAGTCATTCAGAATGTTTAATGCTTCGTTATGGTAATCTTGGTAGTCCTGAATGATGAGCCCACCCCCTTTGTCGGCAGGTCTGATTACAATATTTCTATTTTCTTGGAGGTCTTTTAGGGCACGTTGTTCTGGTTTGGTGAGTTTCCCTTCTTTTTGGGATTGGCTGGTGATAGCTGGTAGTTGTTTTAGTTCTTTGGCCATCCGGTCATGGAAGGTTCTGATTGTGTGGCCTTGGCTGTGCATGGGGTAAAATTTGGATTCGTTCTTTATGAGTGGGTGCTTTCCTACTGGTTGAGTAGTTGTAGTATCTTCATCCGTAGATCTTGGTTGGGGGTCTTGATTTGGCAGGAGAAAGTGTCTTTGTAGAGTTATTTTGCGCGTGAACTGGTGTAGATCCAGAAACAGTGAAATCTTTGGGTTTGTGCCTTGGACAAAATGAAAGACCTTTTCTTAGCAGAGTTATTTTGTGGGTGTTCAGTTGGTGGGAGGAGAGATTGAACATTTTGACTAGTGTGTCTTTGTCTTGGTTACTGTTTGTTGCTTGATATGCTGTTTCATTAGTGGGTTCTTCTAGAGTGTCCTTTCTTTCCTTTTTTCTCTTATTTCTTCCTCCTCGTTTCCCCCTTCTGTGGTTTTTCTCTTTCTTAGGGTGATGGGGAGGAAGAAGTGCTCAATTTTTTCCGGTGTGGTTTTAGACTGGCCTCCTGAAAATCCGACAGATTGGGGGTTGGTTTCATGTTCTTGTCAATGCATGGCTTCAGGAAGGGGACAGAGTTTTTTGTCACAATGGACTTTATATTAGATGTGTCTTAAACCCACTGTAGCAGATATTGTATAAATGTACAACCTTTTATTTCATTTCACTTTACACTGTGGTACACATAGCTATCACATAATACACTGCTGCCTCCTACTGGCAAACCAAACAATCTACAACCCATTCACTCACACAACCATTCATTCATATTTCCTACTTTATACAACACACCCTATTCCAATCAATGAGCTCACCCATATATGGGATCCAATTGACCCAGTTCCCACGGATCACAGACCATCTTTATTGCCCAGATCTGTCTATCATAAATTAAAGGTTACTACAACACTTCTGACATACCCGGGATCTGGACCCACATCGGGGTCTCCCATCCACTCCGCAACCCTTATCCTCCTGCTCAGCATTCAATTTTTTCTGCCGCAAGTTCTCCATAGACCACAATGGGCAAAAAAATCCCATTGTTCTAGTGCTATCCTCTTCTCTCCTATTCACCACTATCAGCAATGGGAGGCTGACGTCACTGACTCAGCCTCCAATAGAAATCAAACCCGACAATTTTCAAATGTCCTAATGTTAATGTATTCATGTACATGTATGTATATGTTCAACACTGTCTGTGCACACTGTAATGCGGACCTGAGGAAGGAGGGAGCCCCTCCAAAACGCGTTGTCCAACTGAGCACCAATACTTTTTATAAATATAATTAAAAGTTATCACTATATCTCTGCACCCTCTCCAACTGCTGTTTAACCCAGCCAGTGTAGCACTTCAGCGCCAAATTTGTCATCCACGGGAAGGTTTAGGAGACCCGTGCCGGGATTCCAACCTCCCACATCTGCAACATTATTCTATATGTCTATAGCACACGCCTAGAAGCATCAGCATGGAGGACATTATAGAGCAGTATTGAGCAGTGTAAACTGTGACTCTAGCACTGGGGGGTAATAATACTAACTGGGGCTTTAAGTGTACCTGTCATCAAACCATATTTTCCAAACTAACTCTGATTATATTCCCCCAACTACTCCTAACACCCCTCCTGCCCTTAAAAAAAGATTTCCGAGCTTTAAAATGCTGTGTATCATACATTTCCCCTTGCTCACATTGTGTGAGCTCCCGGCAGGAGAAAGTGGGCATTCCCCAAGAGGCACAACGTCACTGAAGACTGTAAGAGCTGTGCCCTACCAGGCCCCACATGCACTAACTGTTTGACTTACACAGGGAACAGAACAGAGCCACCTAGTGGCCGTTTTTTTCAATCACATTAAAAACATAAAAGTTGAGAATTTTAACAGCAAGTAAATAGCAAAGTATCTTATAAGTACATAAGGAACAATATATTAAAAGTTTAGTTTGGTGACAGAATGTGCAGCTCCCTCCTCCTCCCCTCTCCATAGAATTTCTATGGGCAGGGTGGAGGACATTATAAAGCAATACTGAGCAGTGTATATGTCATCCCCTTGCCTCTCACTGGTTCCAGCAGTTCTGTTTCCTCCTGTGCAGGGTTTGTTTGTTACCCTGACAACGCCTCTCAGTTGTGACACATTCAGACCTATAAAAAGGTGTGGAGCCTGGTCCAATAGCATTTGGTCCTGGAGTCAATGCCTCACTAAGGAGGGCTATTTATACTCCACGCACTCCAGTGTTCCTCATCTAGAATATTGGATCCTTCCTTGTTACTGTTGTGATTGTTTCTCCTGGTTTACCAGCATTTATTATCAGCTTGTTCCCTGACTACTCTTTTGCTTACTGTTTCTGTACTGCATCACTATCTCTGTTACCAACCTGGCTAGTGAGACATTGCTTATACGTTTAGTTGGTGCTTCCTGTGTTTGTCCTATTTGCTGTTCAGTTTGTTGTTAACCCCTTGGGCCCTGACCTGATCCCTTCTGAACTATGATGCTTTAGTTGCTCTATACGGATACAACTGTATCTCCTTAGTTGGGAGCTGGATCCGCTATGAAGGGTTTACAGGATTCACTGACAGAAGCAAAAAACATAAAAAGGCTCAAGAAATGAAAAGCAAAGTCCATGAGAGGCTGAAGAACATTTATACAATGAATAAGCGTAAACCAGAAACGCCTGTAAATACGGAAATAGTTTCTGCTTAGTCGCGGTGACAATGCGGTGAGTCCTGTCTATTGATCTCATTCACGTGTATTAGGACACATTTCACATTCATTATGTAATTGTGCACGTGCATGGATACTATTTACCAGGTTTATAAGCTTTATAAGTAGCGGCTATAGCTGTAATTAGGGCGGCGCTTGTAGGATGATGAATCACTTCAGGCCGTGCACCCTGGGATTCCACAATTGTAAGGAAAGCTATGGATGTGATAATAATATGGCCGCCGGAGTGATGCTGTTCATGTAGTGTGCCAATTTAATAAGTGATTTAGAATGACGCGCTATGTTAAAGGGGTTATCCGGCCAAAGACACCTTATCCCCCCCCAAAGCGATCTCTGTGCAGCACCCACATTCTTTGTGGGACTGTGTCTCCAGTCTCAGAAAGATCTTTGTTTCTGGGGACATGACATAAAGCCACACCCCCTCTATTCATGTCTATGGGAGGGGGCGTGGTGGCCATCATGCCCCCTCCCAAAGACATGAATGGAGGGGGCATGGCGTGACATCACGAGGGGGCGTTGCATTACGTCACATCCCCAGTTCCCGAAACAAAGAGCTTCCGAGACTGGAGACACAGCCCACATAGAATGCGGGTGCTGGTCTTTGCCCGGATAACCCCTTTAAGAGTGGCATGTCTTCAATCATTATGTCTGTAGTTTTCCCTAAATTGTTGTTCCAGCCAATCAAATTTTACTACTTGGACTTGAGCTGCTTTTTAAATTTAAATAAATCCTCCTCACCTGCCCTGATCCCCACAGCCCGATTCCTGCAGCTCCCAATCCCCACAGCCCCCGATCCCAGCAGATCCCAATCCCCACAGCCCCCAATCCCAGCAGATCCCAATCCCCACAGCCCCCGATCCCTGCAGCTCCCAATCCCCACGGCTCCCAATCCCCACAGCTCCTGATCCCTACAGCCCCTGATCCCAGCAGATCCCAATCCCCACAGCCCCCGATACCTGCAGCACCCGATTCCTGCTGCTCCTGATCCCCACAGCTCCCGATCCCCGCAGCTCCTGATCCCTGCCACTACCAATCCCCACCTCTGTCGATCCCGCACTGATAGGGCTGCAGTGTTTTTTTTGTAGGAGGGATTCTCTATGGGTTTTCGTATACCTAGATTGGTGGTTGCGTCTGGGGTGGGTGGACAGAAATTGGTTTCGGCATATGCTTACCTTTTGGTGGTTGATAAAAAAAATTGGCGAAAGAAGATGAGTTGGGGTGCATGGCGGACCCGTTTGTGGACCCCCTGCTTGCGGATTTGGTGGTTTCGCCCTCTCTTTTGGTTCCAAAGTATGAGCTGGGGATGTTTAGGTTGATCCATCATCTATCGTACCTGTCTGGGTCGTCTGTCAATGATGGGATTGACGGGGACATTTGTTCGGGTTCTTACACGTCTTTGATGCGGCAGTAAAATGGCTTCATAAGTTTAGTCGGGGTACTTCACTCGCTAAAACGGAGGTGGAATCTGCATTCCGTCTGTTGCTGGTTCATCCCCAAAATGAATTGGTGGCGAGGTGTTGGACTGTTGCGGGTGGTCTGCTTGTGGGTGAGGTGGTCTTGTAACCGGGGGGAGGTTTGTTGTTTGCTTTGTAGGTCTAAGATGGATCAGTTGGTTAGGGGTACTTGGGTTGAGTTGAGTGCACTGCTCAGGTCCTTCGTTTGTCCTGTTCGCTGTTTGTGGGACTTTTTGGTGATCTGGCCTTGTGGGCCGAGGCCGTTGTTGATGCACTGGGATGGCTCGTATTTGTCCCAGTTTCAGTTTGTATTGGTTTTCCGTTGGTGTGTGGCAGCAAGGCGGCTGGATCCGGGTGTGTTTAGTTATCACTCATTCCGCATTGGGATGGAGACCGCGCTTTGCGGTGTGGATGAGGACCGCATAACACGGATTGGCCATGAGTTTGTTGGGGACCACGAGTTTTTTTTTTTTTTATACATTTTATTACATACAAAATCCATTATTACTTACAGCATTATCAATATCAATTAATATTAATTAATATTCTTTAATACCAGTTTCCACTCTTCTTCTGTGATTCCACCTATATCATGTGCCTGTCCTTACCGTTTTACTACGTCCTCCCAACCCTTCTGTCCAAACATTTTATGTAGTGTACTCATTATTTTCTTTTTTCCCCCCTGTGCATTCTTAATATATTCTGTAATTAAATTTTTCTACCTTTATTTTTAATTCTATCTTTAATTTTTCTTTCAGTTCTTCTCATCCCAAGGCATCCTTTAACTGTACATAACCAAAATAATTACTATTTTTTAAATTAAACCGTTCGCTCAAGCACTTCCAATCTATTATCTTCCCATTTGTGCAAACATGATCCACCAACCTAATTCCTTTATCTTCCCAATCCAAGTATTCTGTGATTTTCTTTATTTCTGGGAAGTTCTCATTTTCCCATATGGGGGTACACCACACACTACTTGTCATCCCTATTGATGACTTCATATTATCCCATACTTGTACCAATAGTTCTTTAACTGTGTTCCCCTCTTCTGCGTCCTTCTTCAAGCTCCCACTCTCCAACAACTCCTATATGGACCTATATTTCTTACCCCCCTTTTCCAGAAAAGCCACCAAGGATTGTTGTTCTTGGATAATCAATGTTAGTTGGGATGCTATGAAATATTGGGGAAAGTTAGGGAAACCCAGCCCTCCTTCTTCTAAGGGATGGTACAGATACTGACTCTTAACCCTGACTCTTTTGCATCCCCATATAAGATTATTTAATATGCTTCCCAATCTTTAAAAAACGTGATTTTAATCTATATGGGAGGAGCGCTCAAATAGTGCGTTATCATGGGGAGTAATATCATTCTTAGCCGTCCTATTCTATTCTAATTTACAAATCTGTTTAACTTTCCGGAGCCAGTTGATATATATAAAAAACGTTTTTGCCTGGAATACCCCTTTAATCTCTCAAAATCCGAAACAGCGCTAGAGATCCTAATACCCAAATATTCCAAACTATCGTTAACTCTTACCACGTTCACAGGGCCAACTGGGACCTCAATTTCTACATCCAACGGCATAAGACCAGATTTCTGCCAATTAATTTTAATTCCTGAGAAGCACCCAAATTTTTCCACCAAACCGATCACTTCCTGAACTTTCTCTACCGGATTCCTAACGAACAAAAGCACGTCATCGGCATATAATAACATTCTTTCTCTATCCCCTTGTACCCCAAACCCTTGAAAGACCTCAGTGTTCCTAACCATGACTGCTAATGGCTCTATAAAAAGTGCAAATAATAAAGGTGATAGCGGACATCCCTGTCTTGAACCTCTTTTTAAAAATATTGTGTTAGAAAAATTCCCATTGATAAAAATTTTTGCTGTAGGGGCAGAATAAACCGTTTTAATAGCTTTTATGAAAAAAGTGCCAAAATTAAATCTCTCCACCACCCCGAAAAGGAAGCCCTACTCCACCCTTTTATAATTGTATCTGGGTATAAACTAAGACCTGGGGGGTAAGGGGTCATTCAGACTGTGTGTTTTGTGTATTGGGGGTCTGGCTGTTTGTTTGTATCTCCTTTGAAGTCAGAGGCCTTTTGAAGCAGCAGGATGTAAGGGGCACTCTGGTCCCATTATATAATCAACCAGATAAGAGGGCCATGGACAGAGATGCCCCCCCTGGTGGGATCAGAGGTGAGGGGGGAATAGAGTCTCCCTCCAAAAAGGCAGATATATAATATTTAACAATGCTAGACTCAGGGGGGGGGGGGGTTATCAAAACCTGTGCAGAGGAAAAGTTGCCCAGTTGCCCATAGCAACCAATCAGATTGCTTCTTTCATTTTTAACAAGGCCTCTGCAAAATGAAAGAAGCGATCTGATTGGTTGCTATGGGCAACTCAGCAACTTTTCCTCTAGACAGGTCTTAATAAATCTCCCCCAGGGTGTTCAATGCTGTGCCATAAGCTGACAAGACCATCCTAAGAACAGCTGGAACTCACTCTCATGGACGGCTATATCATCATGCTGTAAGAACTTCATCTTTTGTTTTCTGAACTTGTCTTGCTAAACTCTTTTATATATTGTTATACCTGTATGTCATTTGTTTCTGTATTTTTCTATAGTCAGCACTGTGATACCTTTTATCAGATTAAATGTTTAATTAATCAGCTCTGGTCTTTGATCTCTAAATATATGAGCTCACCTTTCTGAAGGCAGCTCTGGTCGAAACACGTTTATCTAAGGGTTAATTTGGTGACTTGCTGGGACTAGTAGTGGATACCCAGAGGTCTGGCGGCTTTAACCCTTGCACCATCACACTCTCTCTAGCGTCTTGGCTGGACCGATAGGGTGTTATCGTGACAACTGGTGGCAGCGTCGGGATATATTTAGAGATTTTTAGTGCTTGCTGGATTTTACCTGTAAAGAAATCTTAGCACTGAAAAGAAATTGCATACATCTTCTTGTGTGTAAATTCCAAAGACAGAGCTCAGTGCTGGTTTAAAAGACATACAAAAAGAGTGCAAGACAATTCTGTCCTCCCCATCTCCTGTTTTTCCTCCTCTGTCTCATCTCGGAAATATGGAGGCATATCGCAAGCAGTCCAAGCCAGCAATGGAGCTAATGTGCCAAGAAAAGGACATCCCTACTGCAGGAAAGAACAAGGAACAACTTATTGCTGATCTTGTAGAGTATGATGCCCAAACAGAAGAGCTGAGTGACATGAGACAAAGTCCTACAGCTAGAACTGTCATCCAAGGACTGATATCTCCTGGGGAATATAACATTACTCCCCATCAGGACAGTACTCAACATGAGGCCTTGGACTCTTATATGCGGACTGCCTTACAACACCTTGGGAATGTGTATGCCAATATGAAACGCCAACTGCTTCTCCAGTACCAAACTGCAGAGAGGGAGGCGCGGGCTGCAGAGAGAGAGAGGCACAGATACGAGCTGCAGAAAGAGAGGCACAAGCGGCAGAAAGAGAGGCCCAGGCACGAGCTGCAGAGAGAGAGGCCCAGGCACGAGCCGCAGAGAGAGAGGCGGCAGAAAGAGAGGCCCAGCGAAGGCATGAACTGGAGGTTCTGAGGCTGAGAGGGGATGCTTTATCCGCCCGGAGTGATGTGCAGGATCAAGGAGACCACAAACCTCCCCTGGAACATTTCCCCATGTTGAAGAAAGATGGTGATCTGGATGTGTTCCTGAGGGGATTTGAAAAGGTTTGCCGGCAGTTCCATCTACCTAAGGAACAGTGGGGACGATATCTAACCCCACGGCTGCGAGGGAAAGCTCTGGATTTGTTTGCTTCGCAGGACCAGGACTATAAGGCAATAAAATCTGCCCTGCTAAAAAGTTTTAATCTGACTCCAGAGGCTTATCGGAAAAAGTTTCGGACTTTGCAACAAAGTGCCACAGAAAGCTGCACTGAACATGCAGGTCAGCTAAGGACTGCATTCAGGCTATGGACTGGGGGCCTACAAGTCACTACCTATGAGGCCCTGGAGGACTTGATGGTCCTGGATCAGTTTCTCCAAACACGGAGCTTTGAAGCCAGAGAGTGGATTTTGGATCGCAAGCCCAAGACAGCCATGGAAGCAGCAGAACTTGCAGATGACTTTGCCAACAACCGGGCGCCAGCAGCAAAGCGTGGATCTGCACAAGCTGGAGCAAGTACCTGGAGGGGAGCCACACAACCACAAAGCACCACCAGGTCAGCCGGGAAATTCTTGCCATCATTCCCAAAAGCAACAGGAGCCACATTGGGTCAGGGGGACACCCGCCGATGTTACAGATGCAACAATATTGGGCACCTGAGTGCCACTTGCCCCAACAAAGAGGATTCTCCACCAGAAGCTGGAGGACACACAGCCGTTCTTCTGGTGTCTGAAGCGGTGGAGAAAAGAGCGGATAACCTTCAGAGTGTAACTGTGGGTGACCGGGTGACAGTGGGTTTGCAAGATTCTGCAGCCTCCTTTACCTTGGTGCGGCCTGAAGTGGTGGATACAGAGGACATCATCCCTGGAAGAACCATGGCTTTAAAAGGAATTGGAGGTGTGCGGCCTCCTGTGCCAATGGCCCGTATGTACCTGGATTGGGGTACAGGCAAAGGTTTGCGGGAGATGGGGGTCTCTGAGGACATCCCTGTTAATGTTCTGCTGGGGAATGATTTGGGTCGGATGAACTGTCATTATGCTCCAGAGGACACTACCTGCACACCGGATGGGCTAGGAGAGAGCCCTGTTCATTCTGCGGTACTGTGCGAGACTTTGGGAGACACTGCGAGATGTGGAAACTGGGAGGGAGTGCAGGGATTGATAAATGTTTACCTGTGACTGAACCAGTAATGTTTTCCAATAGTGAAATGGGGTGTATTGTAACATGTGGTGACAATGCATTGCCAATGCCAAAACCTAGTGGAGATGGGCTAGGGGGAGGGGTTGGTGTGCCCCTGGTGACATGTGAGGATAAGGGACCAGCAGTGAGTGATATGTCCCAATCCTGTGAGCCTAAAGAGGAGGAGGGAAGGAATGATAGCCCTGTGTATGATGCCTGTAACATTCTTATGTCTGGAACTGAGGGAGAGGAAGGTGGAGATGCTAGTTCACCTGGGGGAAATGTGCTCCCTGATGCCCTAAGATGGGGGGAGGGAAATGAGCATTTTCGGGAAGCTCTGCGCAGTGACTCTTCCCTTGAAGGGCTGAGACAACATACAGATGTTGACACAGAGGGGCATCGGGTATATTGGGAAAATTATATCTTGTACTGGGAGTCCCTTTCCCAAGGCATGCTAGGGGCCCAGGAGAGAGAAAGGCCGTTAGTGGTTCCTAGGCAGTACAGGAAAGAGCTGCTGAGGTTGGCCCATGAGACCCCCCTGGCAGGACATTTGGGAGTGGCCTATGCGGTCATAGAGAAGGAATGTCTAGCTGTGGTCTGGGCTTTGCAAAAATTACAGCCATACCTGTACGGCAGGGATTTTACTGTCATAACTGATCACAACCCTCTACATTGGTTGGACAGAGTGTCCGGTAACAATGGCACCTTGAAACAAATGCTAAAAACATTTGTAGAATCGGAGGGCAGAGACTGGGGAAAGTATTTACCCCATCTGTTATTTGCTTACAGGGAGGTACCCCAAGAGCCTGCAGGTTTCTCGCCCTTTGAGTTATTGTATGGTCACAAAGTGCGGGGACCCCGAGATTTAGTTAAGGAAGAATGGGAAGGGGGGCTACCTGCCCCTGAGACTTCTGTGGTGGAGTATGTTCTGAGATTCAGGGACAGGATGCAGGCACTGACTGGGCTGGTACATGACAACCTCATAGCAGCACAGTCCAGGCAGAAGTACTGGTATGATCACAATGCAAGGGACTGGGTCTATGAAGTGGGGCAGAAGGTAATGGTTCTGAACCCCATTAGTCAGAATAAGTTGCAGGCGGCCTGGGAGGGTCCCTTTACCATTTTACGGTGCCTAGAACCCTCCGCATATGTAGTAGCCCTTGATGAGAAAGGTCAGAGGCAGAGACAGTACCACATTAATATGCTGAAGGCCCACTATGACCCTGAGGAGGTGGTACTCAGTGTATGTAGTGCACCTGAGGAAGGGCTGGGTAGTGATCCCCTACTAGACCTAGTGGAGGAAGCTAAGAGACAGTGATCCCTTCAGGATGTGGAGATCAATCCACAGCTCTCAGATGAAAGGAGGAGGCAGCTTAATCAGGTACTAGGCCCCTTCAGTGCCATCTTTGCCTGGGAATGCAGGACCTGTGGTGTCAAGAAAAGAAATAGAGGGTTAATGGAGACAGATCTATCAGCCTGGCAGGCAAGATCTCTCTGTCCCCATCTTAAGGGGGAGGTGTCAGGCCCAAGGCCTGATTATTAAAATCCTATATGTGTATTATAATTATAACTGTGTGTGATGGATCATCCACGACATGGGTGAGAGGTCATTCAGACAGTGTATCCTTTTGTGTATTGCATTTTATTGGGGGTCTGGCTATTTGTTTACATCTCCTTTGAAGTCAGAGGCTCTTTTGAAGCAGAATGTAAGGGGCACTCTCGTCCCATCATATAATCAACCAGATAAGAGGGCCAGGGACAGAGATGCCCCCCTGGTGGGATCAGAGGGGAGGGGGGAATGGAGTCTCCCTCCAAAAATGCAGATATATAATATTTAACCATGCTAGACTCAGGGTGTTCAAGGCTGTGCAACAAGCTGACAAGACCATCCTAAGGACAAGAGCTGGACTCTCACTGACAAGGACTGCTATATCATCATGCTGTAAGAACTTCATCTTTTGCTTTCTGAACTTGTCTTGCTAAACTCTTTTATATATTGTTATACCTGTATGTCATTTGTTTCTGTATTTTTCTATAGTCAGCACTGTGATACCTTTTATCAGATTAAATGTTTAATTAATCAGCTCTGGTCTTTGATCTCTAAATATATGAGCTCACCTTTCTGAAGGCAGCTCTGGTGGAAACACGTTTATCTAAGGGTTAATTTGGTGACTTGCTGGGACTAGTAGTGTATACCCAGAGGTCTGGTGGCCTTAACCCTTGCACCATCACACTCTCTCTAGCGTCTTGGCTGGACCGATAGAGTGTGATCTTGACAAATAGTGATATAGGCCGATAGTTCTCCATCTTTTCCCTGCCACCCCCCTTCTTGGGGATCAGTATTATCACTGCTTCGGACATCGAAGGAGGCATAACCCCTCTTTCCAAGGATTCCTTAATAATCTCCAACAGGCAGGGTAACAGAGACCCGTGAAATCTCCTGTAAAAATCTAATGAGAACCCATCTGATCCTGAGGTGGAATTCCCCGCGCATGCTCTCAATGCTTCCTGGACTTCACCCAAGCTGATCACCTCCTTCATCTTTCTATTCTCCTCCTCATTTAACCTTGGTAGGGCTAAATTTTGTAAAAATGCTTTGATCTCCAACTCTGATTTTTCCCCCTCGGATTCATATAGTGATTGATAGTACTCCATCGCTATCTTCCTTACCTTCTCTTGATCTGTTACTATCACACTGTTTACTGTTTCAAACGTGGCCTAAAAACACATCTTTTCAGACAGGCCTATAACAGTCTCTAACTGGCCTCGACATATCCCCGACATATCCCCGACATATCCCCACACCTTTTGTTTGAATAGTTATTGTGTAATTTTATGTCTGATACTTGTCTTTGTTTGTTCCCATAATTGTAAGCGCTGCGGAATCTGTAGGCGCTATATAAATAAAATAACTAAATAAATAAATAAATCATTCCCTGCTTATTTTCTAGATTAGTAATTTCCGTATTTTCCCTTTATATATTTTTAATTATACCAGAGAGCCACTTATTAATTTCCCCCCTTCCACATAACGTTTTTGTCCCCAGATAAATACCCCATGTTTTGCCTTCTCAATCACTAGTGTTGCTCGCGAATATTCGCAATTCGAATATTATTCGCGAATATCGCATATTCGCGAATTCGCGAATTTCGCGAATATAGCGCTATATATTCGTAATTACGAATATTCGTTTTTTTTTTTGTTTTTTTTCTTCACAGTACACATCACAGTGATCACCCCTCTCTGCTTCCAGCTTATGTGGTGTAAAGAAGGCTGTAATACTACTGTGTGAGACTGCCGTGCGAAAATTCACATATGCGAAAATTAGCATATGCTACTTTTCGCATATGCGAATTTTCACATTTGTTAATTTTCGTATACGCGTATTTTTGCATACGCGAAAATAAAACGAGAATATAACGAATATGCGAATATTCGCGAATATATGACGAATATTCGTCCATATATTCGCGAATTCGAATATGGCCTATGCCGCTCAACACTATCAATCACTAATTCTTTATGTGCTTGTTCCAGTTTTTCCTAATTCTCATTTCCAGCGTCCTTTGCATAATCTTCCTATAATTTATTAATCTGATTTGCCAAATCATCTTCTTTCCTCCTTACTTTCCTCCTAAACTGGGTTATTTTTCAGATCAAGATCCCCCTCAGATATGCTTTCATAGCGTCCCAAACCATAAATATATCGGTGGAGCCTTTGTTGGTGCCCAAAACCACTTAATCTCCTCCTCGATACCTTTTGGCAATTCTTCCACCTCAAACCAATGTGGGTTAATATTTCTATTCTTGTTCTGGGGGGGAACCTGAGCCTCACAACCAAAACTACAGACCACCATGGAGTGATCAGACAGGCCCTTGGGCTCATACACGATTTTTTTTAATACCCCTTGCTCCACTATCATTGGCCAAAATCATATCGATACGTGATGCGGTTTTATGGCTCAGATTGTAACAGGAAAAATGTTCTCTCCACGGATTCAGGTTTCTCCGTACGTCCCTCCATCCTACTTCTTCACAGAACTCTGCCAGAACATTCCTCCCCTCCCTCATTACTCCTCCTCTCCGGTCCCTTTTGTTATCCATTATTGAGTTAAAGTCCCCCATAATGTATAGATCCTTATCATTTTTTATCCCTTGAGAAGTTCACCAGATTTACCAATACCTCTGTTGTGAAAGGGGGAGGAATATAAACAAACGCAAGAATAACTTGTACCATATTCCACACAATGTGGAGACAAACAAATCCCCCCCGTCATCACAGAAAACACTTTTAACCTGCATATTCATTTTACCGTGAATCAACACCGAGACCCCCGCTGAGTAGTTTGTTCCAAACGAGTGGAATTCCTGAGCAGCCCATTTCTTTTTAATAAAATTGACAGATTCTTTTGTTAAATGTGTTTCTAACAGACATACCACTGCAGGTAGAGAATTTTTAACCCTATCCATGATTGCTACTCTTTTGTTTCTCTCCCTGATACCTCTAATATTCCGAATTAGCGCTTTACCTCCTTGGCTACCCTGGGTCCTCATTCACCTTTGCTCCACCATCCCAACTCCTGTCCATTTTCCAGGCCGTCTTCCCACCCCCCTCCCACCCTATCCCACACATCAATCCGCTTCTAACAACGGATCCCTCCACTATTCACTTAACTCCTCCACCCCCCCCCCTCTCCCCACCACCCCCCCTTTTTTTTTTCTTTTTTAAACCTTCCAAAACTTTGCAACCCCTGACTTTCCATCCATCTTCCCGCCTCTACTGGACCACCCTCAAACGGGCTGGGAATAACAATGAACAAGCAGTATTCAGAGTATGCAATCTCTTCTTGATGTCTCTGTACTCCATTCTTTTCCTTTGAGTCTCTTTTGAAAAATCAGGATAAAAAAAGACCCCCGCGCTCCCAACCTTAATTTTCCCCCTCTCCCTTGATAATTTCATGAGTTACATGGGTGCCCTGGGGTCAGGTGGAGGCGGCTAAGGGCAAGAGAGCACTAGTCATTGTATCAGGAAATGTCTAAACTTTAACTTCACCCCTGAAGATTCTTTAAGGATTAAGTATGAAAGCAAAAAATAACCAATAATAAAAAACACTACGAGGAAAATAACCGTCAGCTATAAACAAGATACTGTAAACTTAAAGGGGTACTCCCGTGGAAAACTTTTTTTTAAATCAACTGGTGCCAGAAAGTTAAACAGATTTGTAAATCACTTCTATTAAAAAATCTTAATCCTTCCAGTACTTTTTAGAAGCTGTATACTAAAGAGAAATTAAAAAAAAGAAATGCATTTCCTCTGATTTCATGACCACAATGTTCTCTGCTGACCTCTGCTGTCCATTTTAGGAACTGTCCAGAGCAGCATATGTTTCCTATGGGGATTTTCTCCTGTTCTGGACAGTTCCTAAAATGGACAGCAGAGAGCACTGTGGTAATGACTTTTTTGGATTTCTCTTTAGTATACAGCCCCTAAAAAGTACTGGAAGGATTAAGATTTTTTAATAGAAGTGAGTTACAAATCTGTTTAACTTTCTGGCACCAGTTGATAAAAAAAAAAATGTAAAAAAATTTCCACGAGAGTACCCCTTTAACCACTTAAGGACCCAGGGTGTATCCATTCCCACCACGCGCCGGGCGGGGACCGGGCCGGGGTGACTGCTGATATCAATCAGCAGGCACCCCGTGCAAATGCCCAGGGGGGTCATCAGATACCCCCCTCCCGTCACAAATCGCAAGTGAATTCACACTTGCGATTTGCGCCGATTCCGGGTCTATGGTGACCCGGAATAGAAGGGGGATCACGGTTGTCTAAGACACCCACGATCCCCCTGTAGTGATAGGAGTGAGGTGGCAGAGGTGCCATCCCTCCTATCCCTGCTATTGGTCTGCTATTGATTGTCAGAGGCGACGACCAATAGCAGACCGGGGGGCGGGGGGGTTAACTTTCATTTTCCCCATCCTGCCCACCCACAATAGGCGGGGCAGAACGGGGAACCGAAGGGGACCGGGCGCCGACGTCCACTTACCCGTCCGGAGGCTGCGGCGACGTTGATCGGCGGGCGACGTCACGTGAGTCTGAAGAGGATGGCTCCCGGGATCCTACGGAAGCCGGTAAGTAGATCTGGAGGGCTACAGTCTGAGACTGTGGTCTCTAAACTGTAGCCCTCCAGATGTTGCAAAACTACAACTCCCAGCATGCCCAGACAGCTGTTTGGGCATACTGGGAGTTGTAGTTTTGCAACAGCTGGAGGGCTGAAGTTTGAGACCACTATACAGTGGTCTCTAAACTATGTCCCTCCAGATCTTGCAAAACTACAACTCCTAGCATGCCCACATAGCTGTTTGTTGTCTGGGCATGCTGGGAGTTGTAGTTGTGCAACATCTGGAGGGCCACAGTTTGGAGATCACTGTGCAGTGGTCTAAAAACTGTAGCCCTCCAGATGTTTCAAAACTGCAAATCCCAGCATGCCCAGAAAGCAAACAGCTGTCTCGGCATGCTGGGAGTTGTAGTTGGGTACCTCCAGCTGTTGCATAACTACATCTCCCAGCATGCCCTTCGGTGATTAGTACATGCTGGGAGTTGTAGTTTTGCAACAGCTGGAGGCACACTGGTTGGAAAATACTGAGTTAGGTAACAGAACCTAACTGAAGGTTTTCCAACCAGTGTGCCTCCAGCTGTTGCAAAAGTACAACTCCCAGCATGCACGGTCTGTCAGTACATGCTGGGAGTTGTAGTTTGAAACAGCTGGAGGTTTGCCCCCCCCATGTGAATGTACAGGGTACATTCACACTGGCAGGTTTACAGTAAATTTCCTGCTTCAAGTTTGGGCTTCGGCAAATTTTTCGCCGCAGCGCAAACTCGTAGCGGGAAACTCACCATAACCCGAGAGTGCAAATATATCCTAATAACACTACACGAACACATAATAAAGGGTAAAACACTACATATACACCCCCTTACACTGTCCCCCCCCCCAATAAAAATGAAAAACGTATTGTACAGCAGTGTTTCCAAAACGGAGCCTCCAGCTGTTGCAAAACAACTTCCAGCATTTCTGGACAGTTACTGACTGTCCAGGCATGCTGGGAGATTAGCAACAGCTGGAGGCACCCTGTTTGGGAATCACTGGCGTAGAATACCCCTATGTCCACCCCTATGCAATCCCTAATTTAGTCCTCAAATGCACATGGCGCTCTCTCACTTCGGAGTCCTGTCGTATTTCAAGGAAACAGTTTAGGGTCACATATGGGGTATTTTCGTACTCGAGAGAAATTGCACTACAAATTTTGGGGGGGGGGGGCTTTTTCTCCTTTTACCGCTTGTGAAAAGGAAAAGTTGGGGTCTACACCAGCCTGTTAGTGTAAAAAAATAAAAAAAATTGACACTAACATGCTGGTGTTGCCCCATACATATTATTTTCACAAGAGGTAAAAGGAAAAAAAAAAGACCCCCAAAATTTGTAACGCAATTTCTCCTGAGTACGGAAATACCCCATATGTAAGCGTAAAATGCTCTGCGGGCGCACAACAAGGCTCAGGAGTGAGAGCATTATGTACATTTGAGGCCTAAATTGGTGATTTGCACAGGGGTAAAAAAATAAATACCCACGTGACCCCATTTTGGAAACTACACCCCCCACGGAACGTAACAAGGGGTATAGTGAGACTTAACACCCCACAGGTGTTTGACGAATTTTCATTAAAGTTGGATGGGAAAATGAGAAAAAAAAATGTTTTCACTAAAATGCTGGTGTTACCCTAAATTTTTCATTTTCACAAGGGAAAATAGGAAAAAAGCCCCCCAAATTTGTAATCCCATCTCTTCTGAGTAAGAACATACCCCATATGTGGATGTAAAGTGCTCTGCGGGTGAAATACAATGCTCAGAAGAGAAGGAGCGCCATTGGGATTTTGAAGAGAAAATGTGTCCGGAATTGAAGGCCACTTCAAGAGAATTTGTTTGCAATGGTAGTCAGGGGCCATGTGCATTTACAAAGCCCCCATAGTGCCAGAACAATGGACCCCACCCCCACATGTGACCCTATTTTGGAAACTACACCCCTCACGTAATGTAATAAGGGGTACAGTGAGCATTTACGCCCCACAGGTGTCTGACAGATTTTTGGAACAGTGCTCCATGAAAATGAAACATTTTATTTTGCATTTGCACAGCCCACTGTTCCAAAGATCTGTCAAACGCCAGTGGGGTGTAAATGCTCACTGCACCACTTATTAAATTCTGTGAGGGGTGTAGTTTCCAAAATGGGGTCACATGTGGGGGGGTCCACTGTTCTGGCACTATGGGGGCTTTGTAAATGCACATGGCCCCTGACTACCATTCCAAACAAATTCTCTCTCCAAAAGCTCAATGGCGCTCCTCCTCTTCTGAGCAGAGCATTTTACGTCCTAACATGGGGTATTTCCATACTCAAAAGAAGTGAGGTTACAAATTTTGGGGGTCATTTTCTCCTATTACCCCTTGAAAAAAATGTAACATTTAGGGGAAAAACTGCATTTTAGTAAAAAAAATATTTTTTTTCATTTACACATCCAACTTTAACGAAAAGTCGTCAAACACCTGTGGGGTGTTAAGGCTCAGCGGATCCCTTGTTACGTTCCTTGAGGAGTGTACTTTCCAAAATAATATGCCATGTGGGTATTTTTTGCTGTTCTGGCACCACAGGGGCTTCCTAAATGCGACATGCCCCAAAAAACCATTTCAGCTAAAGTTGCTTTCAAAAAGCCAAATGTGACTCCTTCTCTTCTGAGCATTGTAGTTCGCTCACAGAGCATTTTACGTCCTAACATGGGGTATTTTCATACTAAGAAGAGATGGGGTTACAAATTTGGGGGGGCATTTTCTCCCATTACCCTTTGTAAAAATGGTAAATTTGGGGGAAAATCTGCACTTTAGTGTGAAATTTTTTTCCATTTACACATCCGATTTTAACAAAAAGTCGTCAAACACCAGTGGGGTGTTAAGGCTCACTGGACCCCTTGTTACATGCCTTGAGGGGTGTAGTTTCCAAAATGGTATGCCATGTGTGGGTTTTTTGCTGTTCTGGCACCATAGGGGCTTCCTAAATGTGACATGCCCCCCCAAAAACCATTTCAGAAAAATTCACTCTCCAAAATCCCACTGTCGCTCCTTCCCTTCTGAGCTCTCTACTGCGCCCGCCGAACACTTGACATACACATATGAGGTATTTCCTTACTCGAGAGAAAATTGGGTTACAAATTTTGGGGGGATTTCTCTCCTATTACCACATGTAAAAATTTAAAAACTGGGTCTACAAGAACATGCGAGTGTAAAAAATGAAGATTTTGAATTTTCTCTTTCACTTTGCTGCTATTCCTGTGAAACACTTAAAGGGTTAACACACTTACTGAATGTCATTTTGAATACTTTGAGGGGTGCAGTTTTTATAATGGGGTCATTTGTGGGGTATTTCTAATATGAAGGCCCTTAAAATCCACTTCAAAACTGAACTGGTTCCTGAAAAACTCAGATTTTGAAAATTTTGTGAAAAATTTGAAAATTGCTGCTGAACTTTGAAGCCTCTGATGTCTTCAAAAGTAAAAACACGTCAACTTTATGATGGAAACATCAAGTAGACATATTGGGGGAGATTTATCAAAGGATACAGACTGTTTTTTCCTGTCTAAATTTGTCGCACATAAAGTCGCAGTCTAAATATGTGTAACTTTTCTGCGACTTTTGCTGTAGAGGATTTTTAGAACATGATGCATGCAAGTCTATTTTAGACAGAAATGCATTGGAAAATGCATTGGTGCTGAATTTATCAAGTGCGGCTTTTGTGCGACAAGTCGCATCTGCCCAAAATACGCTGAAATGTCCGACCATGTTGGAGCAGGTCTAAATGCAGTTTAAACTGTACCCTGAAGTCTGAGCACAGAATTTATCAAGGGCTGTGAGACCTTTGATAAATTAGGAGCACAATAGACAGGAGACGACCACATACGCTGGTCTATAAGCATACCCAGAATAGACTAGATTAGGAAATGTCCCCCATTGTATATGTGAATCAATGTATAATTTATTTGGAATATCCATTTTCCTTATAAGCAGAGAGCTTCAAAGTTATAAAAATGCAAAATTTTAAATTTTTTCATCAAATTTGGTCATTTTTCACCAAGAAATTTTACCACTATTAAAGTAGAATATGTCACGAAAAAACAATCTCGGAATCAGAATGAAAGGTAAAAGTATCAGAATTATTAATGCTTGAAGTGACAGTGGTCAGATGTGCAAAAAATGGGCGGGTCCTTAAAGGAGTAGTCCAGTGGTGAACAACTTATCCCCTATCCTAAGGATAGAGGATAAGTTGCAGATCGCGGGGGGTCTGACCGCTGGGGCCCCCTGCGATCTCCTGTACGGAGCCCCGACAGCCCGCGGGAAGGGGGGCGCATCGACCTCCTCACGAAGCGGTGGCCGACACGCCCCCTCAATACAACCCTATGGCAGAGCCGAAGCGCTGCCTTCGGCAATCTTCGGCTCTGCCATAGAGATGTATTGAGGGGGGCGTGTCGGCCACCGTTTCGTGCGGAGGTCGACACCCACTATCTGGCCGGAGAGCCTGGCCCCCATACAGAGAGATCGCAGGGGGCCCCAGCGGTCGGACCCCCCGCAATCTCAAACTTATCCCCTATCCTTAGGATAGGGGATACGTTTTTCACCACTGGACTACCCCTTTAAGGTATATTTGGGCTGGGTCCTTAAGGGGTTAAGTAAAGGCAAGAAACTGATGTTACAGAGCTGGTATAACTTAAACAGTGATAATGAAGAAATACTGTTCTCTTACTGTCCGCAGCCCGTATTGAATATCGTGACTGATATATCGATCTTCTGATGCGGCGGCTACTGCCGTATTCTCGGACGAGCTCCTGTATCTGGTCCCTTATTTACGGATTTTAGTGATGGCGCCTCATTATCTTACTCCTATTATCTCTATTGTGGTTGTATGGTTTGTATAGGATTTGTCCATTCTCACACTTCATGTGTATATGTTTTCTCACAGATTCTTATAATCTACCATCTGTGGCTATGTATTATTCCTTCAGTAATGATGTATAGCTATATATATATATATATATATATATATATATACACACATATATATATATTTTCTAATTTAATGAGCATATAAGAGGTTTCCATGCACTTACGGGAATGTGACCATTACAGCCCATCCCGCTTATAAATATATATGTCAGCTGGGGACGCGGACATTCTTACATACACAACAATACTCTTGTAATAAACCGTCTACTTGTCCCAGACACCTTGGGAAATCCCAAACTATAATATATTTGTACCAGGAGTCGTATTTGCATTTTCGCATCTGAAGCGAAAATAACACTAACCCGGCTGTTCAGTCGGGCTGTTCGGGACCGCCGCGGTGAAACAGCTTACAGGTCATCGGGAGGGACCATCCCCTGCATGGCCGGTGTTCTCCTTCGTCGTCATCACGTTGTCGCGCACACCGTCCCGTCATCCAATAGGAGTTGCGTGCGTAGCGACATGATGGCGGCGACGGAGAGCTAGGATACCTGCAGCAGAGACGTTCCGGAGCGACAGGGACACCCCGGGGACGCGGCGACAGCGATGGAGGGCGACATCCAGGGCAGCAGTGACGGTCCAAAGCGAAGGGGACACGTGAGTATTATCTCCTATACCGATGGTCTTCAACCTGCAGACCTCCAGATGTTGCAAAACTACAACTCCCAGTATGCCCGGACAGCCAACGGCATGCTGGGAGTTGTAGTTTTGTAACATCTGGAGGTCCGCAGGTTGAAGACCACTGTCCTATACTTTACATTGTATTTGGTTCAGAATCTTTATTTTCTAGATTTTTATCCTATAAAATTAGGAGCGTCTTGTGTGCCCGAGCGTCTTGTGTGCCCGAGCGTCTTGTGTGCCCGAGCGTCTTGTGTGCCCGAGCGTCTTGTGTGCCCGAGCGTCTTATGGGCCGGAACGTCTTATGTGCGGGAACGTCTTATGTGCTCGAGCGTCTTATATGCCGGAACGTCTAATGTGCCGGAACGTCTTATGCGCCGGAACGTCTTATGCGCCGGAACGTCTAATATGCCCGAGCGTCTTATGTGCCGGAACGTCTTATGTGCCCGAGCGTCTTATGGGCCCGAGCGTCTTATGGGCCGGAACGTCTTATGGGCCCGAGCGTCTTATGTGCCCGAGCGTCTTGCTGCCACGTGTGAATATACACCACAATCTGTGAATCTCTTGGGAGCACCGTCTGCTGCCGCGTGTGAATATATACCACGATCTGTGGATGTACAGGGAGCTCCATCTGCTGCCACGTGTGAATATACACCACAATCTGTGAATCTACAGGGAGCGCCGTCTCCTGCCACGTGTGAATATACACCACAATCTGTGAATCTCCCGGAGGCACCGTCTGCTGCCACGTGTGAATATACACCCCAATCTGTGAATCTCTTGGGAGCACCGTCTGCTGCCACGTGTGAATATACACCACAATCTGTGGATATACAGGGAGCTCCATCTGCTGCCACGTGTGAATATACACGACAATCTGTGGATATACAGGGAGCTCCATCTGCTGCCACGTGTGAATATACACCCCAATCTGTGAATCTCCCGGGAGCACCGTCTGCTGCCACGTGTCAATATACACCACAATCTGTGGATCTACAGGGAGCTCCATCTGCTGCCACGTGTGAATATACACCCCAATCTGTGGATATACAGGGAGCACGTATGCTGCCACGTGTGAATATACACCACAATCTGTGGATATACAGGGAGCTCCATCTGCTGCCACGTGTGAATATACACCTCAATCTGTGGATATACAGGGAGCTCCATCTGCTGCCACGTGTGAATATACACCACAATCTGTGAATCTCTTGGGAGCACCGTCTGCTGCCACGTGTGAATATACACCACAATCTGTGGATATACAGGGAGCTCCATCTGCTGCCACATGTGAATATACACGACGATCTGTGGAGCAACGTCCGCTGCCACATGTGAATATACACCAAAATCTATGGATCTGCTGCCGCGTGTGAATATACACCACAATCTGTGGATCTCCCGGGAGCACCGTCTGCTACCACGTGTGAATATGCACCACAATCTGTGAATCTCCCGGGAGCACCGTCTGCTGCCACGTGTGAATATACACCACAGTCTGTGGATCTACAGGGAGTATGTCTGCTGCCACGTGTGAATATACACCCCAATCTGTGGATCTACAGGGAGTATGTCTGCTGCCACGTGTGAATATACACCACAATCTGTGGATCTACAGGGAGCTCCATCTGCTGCCACGTGTGAATATACACCACAATCTGTGGATCTACAGGGAGCGCCATCTGCTGCCACGTGTGAATATACACCCCAATCTGTGGATCTACAGGGAGCGCCATCTGCTGCCACGTGTGAATATACACCCCAATCTGTGGATCTACAGGGAGCACCGTATGCTGCCACGTGTGAATATACACGACGATCTGTGGATATACAGGGAGCACCGTATGCTGCCACGTGTGAATATACACCACAATCTGTGGATCTACAGGGAGCGCCATCTGCTGCCACGTGTGAATATACACCACAATCTGTGAATCTCTTGGGAGCACCGTCTGCTGCCACGTGTGAATATACACCACAATCTGTGGACATACAGGGAGCTCCATCTGCTGCCACGTGTGAATATACACGACGATCTGTGGAGCAACGTCCGCTGCCACATGTGAATATACACCAAAATCTGTGGATCTGCTGCCGCGTGTGAATATACACCACAATCTGTGGATCTCCCGGGAGCACCGTCTGCTGCCACGTGTGAATATGCACCACAATCTGTGAATCTCCCGGGAGCACCGTCTGCTGCCACGTGTGAATATACACCACAGTCTGTGGATCTACAGGGAGTATGTCTGCTGCCACGTGTGAATATACACCACAATCTGTGGATCTACAGGGAGCTCCATCTGCTGCCACGTGTGAATATGCACCACAATCTGTGGATCTACAGGGAGTATGTCTGCTGCCACGTGTGAATATACACCACAATCTGTGGATCTACAGGGAGCTCCATCTGCTGCCACGTGTGAATATACACCACAATCTGTGGATCTACAGGGAGTATGTCTGCTGCCACGTGTGAATATACACCACAATCTGTGGATCTACAGGGAGCTCCATCTGCTGCCACGTGTGAATATACACCACAATCTGTGGATCTACAGGGAGCGCCATCTGCTGCCACGTGTGAATATACACCCCAATCTGTGGATCTACAGGGAGCGCCATCTGCTGCCACGTGTGAATATACACCCCAATCTGTGGATCTACAGGGAGCACCATCTGCTGCCACGTGTGAATATACACCCCAATCTGTGGATCTACAGGGAGCGCCATCTGCTGCCACGTGTGAATATACACCCCAATCTGTGGATCTACAGGGAGCTCCATCTGCTGCCACGTGTGAATATACACCCCAATCTGTGGATCTACAGGGAGCGCCATCTGCTGCCACGTGTGAATATACACCACAATCTGTGGATCTACAGGGAGCGCCATCTGCTGCCACGTGTGAATATACACCACAATCTGTGGATCTACAGGGAGCACCGTATGCTGCCACGTGTGAATATACACCACAATCTGTGGATCTACAGGGAGCGCCATCTGCTGCCACGTGTGAATATACACGACGATCTGTGGATATACAGGGAGCACCGTATGCTGCCACGTGTGAATATACACCACAATCTGTGGATCTACAGGGAGCGCCATCTGCTGCCACGTGTGAATATACACCACAATCTGTGGATCTACAGGGAGCGCCATCTGCTGCCACGTGTGAATATACACCACAATCTGTGGATCTGCTGAAATATGAATAGAAAAGAATAGAAAAGCAAAGTCCATGAGAGGCTGAAGAACATTTATACAATGAATAAGCGTAAACCAGAAACGCCTGTAAATACGGAAATAGTTTCTGCTTAGTCGCGGTGACAATGCGGTGAGTCCTGTCTATTGATCTCATTCACATGTATTAGGACACATTTCACACTCATTATGTAATTGTGCACGTGCATGGATACTATTTACCAGGTTTATAAGTAGCGGCTATAGCTGTAATTAGGGCGGCGCTTGTAGGATGATGAATCACTTCAGGCCGTGCACCCTGGGATTCCACAATTGTAAGGAAAGCTATGGATGTGATAATAATATGGCCGCCGGAGTGATGCTGTTCATGTAGTGCGCCAATTTAATAAGTGATTTAGAATGACGCGCTATGTTAAAGGGGTTATCCGGCCAAAGACACTTTATCCCCCCAAAGCGATCTCTGTGCAGCACCCACATTCTTTGTGGGGCTGTGTCTCCAGTCTCAGAAAGATCTTTGTTTCTGGGGGACTTGACATAAAGCCACACCCCCTCATGATGTCACACCACACCCACTCAATTCATGTCTATGGGAGGGGGCGTGGTGGCCATCATGCCCCCTCCCAAAGACATGAATGGAGGGGGCATGGCGTGACATCACGAGGGGGCGTTGCATTACGTCACATCCCCAGTCCCCGAAACAAAAAGCTTCCGAGACTGGAGACACAGCCCACATAGAATGCGGGTGCTGGTCTTTGCCCGGATAACCCCTTTAAGAGTGGCATGTCTTCAATCATTATGTCTGTAGTTTTCCCTAAATTGTTGTTCCAGCCGATCAAATTTTATTACTTGGACTTGAGCTGCTTTTTCAATTTAAATAAATCCTCACCTGCCCTGATCCCCACAGCCCGATTCCTGCAGCTCCTGATCCCCACAGCCGATTCCTGCAGCTCCTGATCCCCACAGCCCCTGATTCCTGCAGCTCCTGATCCCCACAGCCCAATTCCTGCAGCTCCTGATCCCCACAGCCCAATTCCTGCAGCTCCAAATTCCCTCAGCCCCAATCCCAGTAGCTCCCAATCTCCACAGATCCCAATCCCCACAGCCCCCAATCCCAGCAGATCCCAATCCCCACAGCCCCCGATTCCAGCAGATCCCAATCCGCATAGCTCCCAATCCCCACAGCCCCTGATCCCAGCAGATCCCAATCCCCACAGCCCCCGATCCCTGCTGCTCCTGATCCCCACAGCCCCCGATCCCTGCAGCTCCTGATTCCTGCTGCTCCTGATCCCCGCAGCTCCTGATCCCTGCCACTACCAATCCCCACCTCTGCCGATTCCCACTGATAGGGCTGCAGCGGTTTTATTGTAGGAGGGATTCTCTATGGATTTTCATATACCTAGATTGGTGGTTGCGTCTGGGGTGGGTGGACAGAAATTGGTTTCGGCGTATGCTTACCCTTTGGTGGTTGAGAAAAAAATTGGCGAAAGAAGATGAGTTGGGGTGCATGGCGGACCTGTTTGTGGACCCCCTGCTTGTGGATTTGGTGGTTTCGCCCTCTCTTTTGGTTCCAAAGTATGAGCTGGGGATGTTTAGGTTGATCCATCATCTATCGTACCTGTCTGGGTCATCTGTGATTGATGGGGACATTTGTTCGGGTTCTTACACGTCTTTGAAGCGGCAGTAAAATGGCTTCATAAGTTTAGTTGGGGTGCTTCACTCGCTAAGATGGATGTGGAATCTGCATTCCGTTTGTTGCTGGTTCATCCCCCAAAATGAATTGGTGGCGAGGTGTTGGACTGTTGCGGGTGGTCTGCTTGTGGGTGAGGTGGTGTTGTAACCGGGGGGAGGTTTGTTGTTTGCTTTGTAGGTCTAAGACGGATCAGTTGGTTAGGGGTACTTGGGTTGAGTTGAGTGCACTACTCAGGTCCTTCGTTTGTCCTGTTCTTTGTTTGTGGGGCTTTTTGGTGATCTGGCCTTGTGGGCCGAGGCCGTTGTTGATGCACTGGGATGGCTCGTATTTGTCTCGGTTTTCCGTTGGTGTGTGGCAGCAAGGCGGCTGGATCCAGGTGTGTTTAGTTATCACTCATTCCGT
Organism: Hyla sarda; assembly: GCF_029499605.1. Classification (NCBI taxonomy): domain Eukaryota; kingdom Metazoa; phylum Chordata; class Amphibia; order Anura; family Hylidae; genus Hyla; species Hyla sarda. The sequence continues at coordinate 281,955 of NW_026608521.1, read as the reverse complement.
ATTGGGGCGGCCACGGAGACCGCGCTTTGGGGGGTGAATGAGGACCGCATAACACGGATTGACCATGAGTTTGTTGGGGACCATGCACCAAGTTACATGGGTGCCCTGGGGTCAGGTGGAGGCGGCTAAGGGCAAGAGAGCGCTAGTGCATTGTGTCTAAACTTTAACTTCACCCATGAAGATTCTTTAAGGATTTCTCTGGATTGTATTTCAATAATCACAAACATTATTTGTAACTAAAAATTTTTTTATAAATGACAATAATATGTAATGATGACAATAGTGAAAACCAAAAGGAAAAGTATGAAAGCAAAAAAATAACCAATAATAAAATACACTACAAGGAAAATAACCGTCAGCTATAACCAAGATACAGTAAACTTAAAGGGGTACTCCCGTGGAAAACTTTTTTTTTTAAATCAACTGGTGCCAGAAAGTTAAACAGATTTGTAAATCACTTCTATTAAAAAATCTTAATCCTTCCAGTACTTTTTAGAGGCTGTATACTAAAGAGAAATCCAAAAAAGAAATTAATTTCCTCTGATGTCATGACCACAGTGCTCTCTGCTGACCTCTGCTGTCCATTTTAGTAACTGTCCAGAGAAGCATATGTTTCCTATAGGGATTTTCTCTTCCTCAGGACAGTTCCTAAAATGGACAGCAGAGGTCAGCAGAGAGCACTGTGGTCATGACATCAGAGGAAATGCATTTCTTTTTCGGACTTCTCTTTAGTATACAGCTTCTAAAAAGTACTGGAAGGATTAAGATTTTTTAATAAGTGATTTACAAATCTGTTTAACTTTCTGGCACCAGTTGATTTAAAAAAGTTTTCCACGGGAGTACCCCTTTAAGTAAAGGCAAGAAACTTATGTTGTAGAGCTGGTATAACTTACACAATGATAATGAAGAAATACTGTTCTCTTACTGTCCGCAGCCCGTATTGAATATCGTGACTGATATATCGATCTTCTGATGTGGCAGCTACTGAGGGAAAACCTCCGGACACACGTCTGCAGCCGGCTACTGCCGTATTCTCGGACGAGCTCCTGTATCTGGTCCCTTATATACGGATTTTAGTGAATAACACCTCGTAACTATGTACAAATATATCAGGGGGCAGTACAGAGATCTCTCCATGATCTATTTATACCCAGGACTGTATATATAACAAGGAGGTGACCTAATAATATATATAATATATCAGGACAGTACAGAGATCTCTCCATGATCTATTTATACACAGGACTGTATATATAACAAGGAGGTGACCTAATAATATATGTAATATATCAGGACAGTACAGAGATCTCTCCAGGATCTATTTATACCCAGGACTGTATATATAACAAGGAGGTGACCTAATAATATATATAATATATCAGGACAGTACAGAGATCTCTCCATGATCTATTTATACCCAGGACTGTATATATAACAAGGAGGAGACCTAATAATATATATAATATATCAGGACAGTACAGAGATCTCTCCATGATCTATTTATACCCAGGACTGTATATATAACAAGGAGGTGACCTAATAATATATATAATATATCAGGACAGTACAGAGATCTCTCCATGATCTATTTATACACAGGACTGTATATATAACAAGGAGGTGACCTAATAATATATATAATATATCAGGACAGTACAGAGATCTCTCCATGATCTATTTATACACAGGACTGTATATATAACAAGGAGGTGACCTAATAATATATATAATATATCAGGACAGTACAGAGATCTCTCCATGATCTATTTATACACAGGACTGTATATATAACAAGGAGGTGACCTAATAATATATAATATATCAGGACAGTACAGAGATCTCTCCATGATCTATTTATACCCAGGACTGTATATATAACAAGGAGGTGACCTATTATATATATATATAATATATCAGGACAGTACAGAGATCTCTCCATGACCTATTTATACACAGGACTGTATATATAACAAGGAGGTGACCTAATAATATATATAATATATCAGGACAGTACAGAGATCTCTCCATGATCTATTTATACCCAGGACTGTATATATAACAAGGAGGTGACCTAATAATATATATAATATATCAGGACAGTACAGAGATCTCTCCATGATCTATTTATACCCAGGACTGTATATATAACAAGGAGGTGACCTAATAATATATATAATATATCAGGACAGTACAGAGATCTCTCCATGATCTATTTATACCCAGGACTGTATATATAACAAGGAGGTGACCTAATATATATATAAAATATCAGGACAGTACAGAGATCTCTCCATGATCTATTTATACCCAGGACTGTATATATAACAAGGAGGTGACCTAATAATATATATAATATATCTGGACAGTACAGAGATCTCTCCATGATCTATTTATACCCAGGACTGTATATATAACAAGGAGGTGACCTAATAATATATATATAATATCGGGACAGTACAGAGATCTCTCCATGATCTATTTATACCCAGGACTGTATATATAACAAGGAGGTGACCTAATAATATATATAATATATCAGGACTGTATCTATAACAAGGGGGCATCCTCTACGTCAAGAGGAAAGAAGGTTTTTACAGCAGCACAGATGGGGGTTCTTTACTGTAAGAGCAGCGAGACTGTGGAATTCTCTCCCAGAGGGATTCGGTGGATTGCGACGATGAACAGTGTTTTTTTTTTTTTAAGTGTCAATAAAAGGGCTAACAAGGGTTGTGGGGGAGTTTTTTTTTTTTTTTTTTTTTTATATAAATTTTTTTTTCAATGTACGTGTTTTTTATAATTGAATTTTCAGGCTTAGTAGTGGAAGTCGTCTGGTAGGCAGAATCCATTACTAAGCCAGGGCTTAGTGCTAACCTACAATTATTACCCCAGTACCCACCGCCACAGGGGTGCTGGTAAGAACAAATACCAACAGGCCCGGAGGGTCAAAAAATGGTGCTCCTGGACCTAGGTGGTAACAGGTTGGCGTTATTTAGGCTGGGGAGAACCACTAACAATGGTCCTCGCCCACCCTGGTAACATCTGTTGCTGCTTGGTCGGTATCTGCCTGATACTGAAAATATGGGGAACCCTATTGTTTTTTCAATAAAAAAAGTTTATTTCCCCTTATTTTCAGTATCAGCCAGATACCTACCAAGCAGCAACAGATGTTACCAGGGTGGACGACCATTGTTACTGGCCTTCCCCAGCCTAAAAAACGCCAACCTGTTACCGCCTAGCCCCTTTAGCGCCATTTTTTGACGCTCTGGGCCTGTTGGTACAGTTTTTTCCAGGCGACCCTTGTGGCTCTGATTGGTGGACAGCGTATAATGGAGCCGGCGGGGAGCGCAGTGGAGCCGCCAGTTTGAAATGAGGATTGCGGCGGGTCTCTGGAGAATGACCTGCTGTGATCGGCCCCTGTATTATAACTCCCATTATGGGCAGTCTGTCCATGATGGGAGTAGTAGTCCTAACTGTTCCAATAGTCCCGCAGCCGGTGGGGGGGATGTGCAAGTGCCTTCTCTCGGCCATCAAGTTCCATGATGGGAGTAGTTGTAGTTTAGCAGTGTTGAGGGACGGCTCCCGCACCCCCGGCTGTCTCGGTAGAACACTTTCCTACGTGTCCTTTTTGATGGTGAATTTTTGCAGTAAAAAAAAAAAACGCACCCTGCTCTGACTGAGTCTCACTGAAGCTGGGTCTGTATTCTAAAGTGTTGTATTATTAAGTGTTACATCTGAGAAGTTTTATAAGCAGGAGTTTATGCAGCAGGAGTTGTAAGCAGGACCCACTGTAACTGTATTACTCTCCCTTCATACAAGTAGTTTTTCTTAATAGTTAATAACAGCTGTTTGTCACCAAGGATATGGACAGCAGGATTGGAGGTTTTCTTCAGTGCACATTGTGCCACATGTATACATCTCTGCAGCTTCAGGGTGAATACCGATGTGACAAATGTCAGCATGTCGCCCACCTGGAAGCTCGTATTAGAGATCTAGAGGAGCAAAATGCAACATTGAGGGCGATTGACAATCTTACAGAGCAGTTAGTGGGGTAGAAATGGAGGTTGGAGAAACTAGCCAGGAGGCCCAAGTAGGGAGCTGGGTTAATGTAGTTAGAGGGACTGGAAAGGGGGCAAGGAAAAGAAAGGTCACTTCTGCTTCTGATCTCCCAACTAAAATTGGCAAGTTGGGCGATGATGCGAGGGCCTCAGTATCAGAGATGGCAACCCTAGTGGATACTGGTCTCCCTAACAGCCGGGGGAACAGCTCAACTAGTAGTGTGGGAGATGGTAACGCAGGTAGGCCAAGACAGTTAGTTGTGGTAGGGGGGGATTCTATAATCAGAAAGACGGATAGAATAATTTGTCGCCAAGACCACCTCAACCCAATGGTTTGCTGTCTCCCTGGTGCCAGGGTTCGGCATGTGGTGGAAAGGGTGGAAAAATTACTAGGGGGGGCTGGGGATGACCCAGCTGTCGTGGTCCATGTGGGAACCAACGACAGAATACATGGAAGGTGGAGGAACTAGGTGCCAAGCTGAAGGGAAGGACCTCTAAGGTTGTGTTCTCTGGAATACTTCCTGTGCCATGCGCATCGCAGGAAAGACAGCGGGAGTTTAGCGAGTTAAATGCATGGCTTAAGTCGTGGTGTGAGGGGGAAGGGTTTGGGTTTTTAGAGCACTGGGCTGACTTTTCATTGGGGTACAAACTCTATTCTACGGATAATTTGCACCTGAATGGAAGGGGGTCCGCTGTGCTGGGGGAGAGAATCCTGGAAGGGGGGTAGAGTATTTAAACTAGGTGAGTGGGGGGAGGATAATAAAGCAAAGAAAGCAGACAGTGGGATGGATAGGTTAGAGAGGGGTCAGGACATAATGGTGGGTGGAGAGGAGTCCTGTGGGGGGAGGTTAAGAGCAGTGGATAAGGAGATCCATGGGTTACAAACCAGCCGTAAAAATAAATGCAGCCCGAAAAATTGTAATCCCAATAATTCAAAAAATTCCATTAGCCCCAATAACTCAATAACTACAATAAGCCCCATTAACGCAAAAAATACCGTTAGCCCCAATAACTTAAATAACAACGTTAGACGCAATAACGCAAAAAATCCCATTAGCCCCAATAACTTAAATAGTACAATTAACCCTTATAACTCAAAAAATGACATTAACCCCAATAACTCTGAAAATCCCATTAATGAGACTATATGTGTAAAACTTAATGGAAATGTAAAGTGTATGTTCACAAATGCCAGAAGCCGAGCAAATAAAATGGGGGAGCTGGAGGCCTTGATACTGGAGGAACATAGTGATATAGTTGGGGTCACTGAGACATGTCTGGTGATATAGTTGGGGGTCACAGACATGGCTGGTGATATAGTTGGGGTCACTGAGACATGGCTGGTGATACAGTTGGGGTCACTGAGACATGGCTGGTGATATAGTTGGGGTCACTGAGACATGGCTGGTGATACAGTTGGGGTCACTGAGACATGGCTGGTGATACAGTTGGGGTCACTGAGACATGGCTGGTGATACAGTTGGGGTCACTGAGACATGGCTGGTGATATAGTTGGGGTCACCGAGACATGGCTGGTGATATAGTTGGGGTCACTGAGACATGGCTGGTGATATAGTTGGGGTCACTGAGACATGGCTGGTGATATAGTTGGGGTCACTGAGACATGGCTGGTGATATAGTTGGGGTCACTGAGACTTGGCTGGACTCCTCACATGACTGGGCTGTTAATCTGCAGGGGTTTACATTGTTTCGCAAGGATAGAATGAACAGAAAAGGTGGTGGAGTCTGTCTGTATGTAAGAAGTGGTATGAAAGTCAGTGTGAACGATGCCATAGTGTGTGATGATTCTGAGGAGGTGGAATCACTGTGGGTAGAATTACAAAAGGAGGGAAATACTGAAAAAATAATATTTGGGGTAATCTACAGACCCCCTAATATCACTGAAGAGATAGAAGTTCGGCTTCATAAACAAATAGAGAGGGCCGCCCGGGCAGGTACAGTGGTAATAATGGGAGATTATAACTATCCAGATATAGATTGGGGTCCGGGGTTGGCTAAAACTACAAAGGGGCGACAATTCCTAAATTTATTGCAGGATAATTTTATGGGCCAGTTTGTGGAGGACCCAACAAGAAGTGATGCCTTGTGGGATCTGATCATTTCCAACAACGCAGAGCTGATTGGTAATGTAACTGTGCGGGAAAACCTTGGGAATAGCGACCACAATATAGTTACTTTTCACTTAAAATGTAGAAAACAAAGACAGACGGGGAGGCAAAAACATATAACTTTAAAAAGGCAAATTTCCCTGGGCTGAGATCTGCACTACAGGACATAGACTGGGGGGAGGGGTTCTCAAATACTGATACAGAAGGGAAATGGGACATCTTTATATCAACTCTAAATAACTATACAACTAAATATATACCAAAGGGGAACAAATATAAACCATTAAAACTAAATCCTACATGGCTGACAAATGAGGTTAAAAGAGCAATAAACAACAAAAAAATAGCCTTCAAAAAATACAAATCTGATGGGTCAGCGATAACATTTATACAGTACAAGGAGCTTAATAAAATCTGTAAAAATGTAATAAAAACAGCAAAAATTCAAAATGAGAGACAGGTGGCCAAAGAAAGCAAAACTAATCCTAATTATTTTTTTAGATATATAAATACAAAAAAAAACAAGGACAGAGCATGTAGGACCCCTTAATAATGATAATGGGGAGGTTGTCACGGGCGATCAAGAGAAAGCGGAGCTACTGAATGGGTTCTTTAGTTCTGTATACACTATGGAAAAAGGAGCTGACATTGGCCAGGTCAGTGCTGGTAACACATCATGTACAGGTCAGTGCTGGTAACACATCATGTACAGGTCAGTGCTGGTAACACATCATGTACAGGTCAGTGCTGGTAAGAAATCATGTACAGGTCAGTGCTGGTAAGAAATCATGTACAGGTCAGTGCTGGTAAGAAATCATGTACAGGTCAGTGCTGGTAACACATCATGTACAGGTCAGTGCTGGTAACACATCATGTACAGGTCAGTGCTGGTAACACATCATGTACAGGTCAGTGCTGGTAACACATCATGTACAGGTCAGTGCTGGTAACACATCATGTACAGGTCAGTGCTGGTAACACATCATGTACAGGTCAGTGCTGGTAACACATCATGTACAGGTCAGTGCTGGTAACACATCATGTACAGGTCAGTGCTGGTTACACATCATGTACAGGTCAGTGCTGGTAACACATCATGTACAGGTCAGTGCTGGTAACACATCATGTACAGGTCAGTGCTGGTAACACATCATGTACAGGTCAGTGCTGGTAACACATCATGTACAGGTCAGTGCTGGTAACACATCATGTACATGTCAGTGCTGGTAACACATCATGTACAGGTCAGTGCTGGTAACACATCATATAATGTACTGAACTGGCTTAATGTAGAGATGGTACAAGGTAAGTTAAGTGATATAAATGTAAGCAAATCTCCAGGGCCGGATGGACTACACCCAAGAGTTCTTAGAGAGGTAAGTTCAGTAATATCTGTACCCCTGTTCATGATATTTAGAGATTCTCTGGTGTCTGGTATTGTGCCAAGGGACTGGCGCAAGGCGAATGTGGTACCAATCTTCAAGAAGGGCTCTAGGTCTTCGCCAGGCAATTATAGACCGGTAAGTCTAACGTGCATTGTGGGTAAATTGTTTGAAGGACTTATAAGGGACTACATACAGGAATACATAGGGGATAATAGTATTATAAGTGATAGCCAGCAGGGGTTTACTAAGGATAGAAGGTGTCACCAATCTAATCTGCTTTTATGTAGAGGTGAGTAGAAGCCTTGACAGAGGAATGGCTGTGGATATAGAGGGGGGCTGTGTATATAGAGGGGGGGCTGTGTATATAGAGGGGGGGGGGCTGTGTATATAGAAGGGGGGCTGTGTATATAGAAGGGGGGCTGTGTATATAGAGGGGGGCTGCGTATATAGAAGGGGGGCTGTGTATAGAGGGGGGGGCTGTGTATATAGAGGGGGGCTGTGTATATAGAGGAATGGCTGTGGATATAGAGGGGGGCTGTGGATATAGAGGGGGGCTGTGTATATAGAGGGGGGCTGTGTATATAGAGGGGGGGCTGTGTATATAGAGGGGGGCTGTGTATATAGAGGGGGGCTGTGTATATAGGGGGGGGCTGTATATATAGAGGGGGGCTGTATATATAGAGGGGGGCTGTGTATATAGAGGGGGGCTGTGTATATAGAGGGGGGGGCTGTGTATATAGAGGGGGCTGTGTATATAGAGGAATGGCTGTGTATATAGAGGGGGCTCTGTATATAGAGGAATGGCTGTGTATATAGAGGGGGGCTGTGTATATAGAGGGGGGGCTGTGTATATAGAGGGGGGGCTGTGTATATAGAGGGGGGGCTGTGTATATAGAGGGGGGGCTGTGTATATAGAGGGGGGCTGTGTATATAGAGGGGGGCTGTGTATATAGAGGGGGGCTGTGTATATAGAGGGGGGCTGTGTATATAGAGGGGGGCTGTATATATAGAGGGGGGCTGTGTATATAGAGGGGGGCTGTGTATATAGAGGGGGCTGTGTATATAGAGGGGGGGCTCTGTATATAGAGGGGGGCTGTGTATATAGAGGGGGGGCTCTGTATATAGAGGGGGGGCTGTGTATATAGAGGGGGGGCTGTGTATATAGAGGGGGGCTGTGTATATAGAGGGGGGGCTGTGTATATAGTGTCTCTGGATTTCCCTAAAGCATTTGATACTGTCCCTCATAGACGTCTGACAGGTAAGTTAAGGTCTTTGGGTTTGGAATCTTTAGTTGTAACTGGATTGAACACTGATCATGGATCGTACCCAGAGAGTGGGGGTCAATGATTCGTACTCTGATTGGTCCCCGGTTATTAGTGGTGACCCCAAGGTTCAGTACTGGGCCCGCTGTTGTATAATTTATTTATCAATGATATAGAGGATGGTATTAACAGCTCTGTATATAGAGGGGGGGGGGGGCTGTGTATATAGAGGGGGGCTGTGTATATAGAGGGGGGCTGTGTATATATAGAGGGGGGGCTGTGTATATATAGAGGGGGGGCTGTGTATATATAGAGGGGGGGGCTGTGTATATATAGAGGGGGGCTGTGTATATAGAGGGGGGCTGTGTATATAGAGGGGGGCTGTGTATATAGAGGGGGGGCTGTGTATATAGAGGGGGGGCTGTGTATATATAGAGGGGGGGCTGTGTATATATAGAGGGGGGCTGTGTATATAGAGGGGGGCTGTGTATATAGAGGGGGGCTGTGTATATAGAGGATGTGTATAAGTTACAAGATGACTTGGATAGACTAAGTGTCTGGGCATCCACTTGGCAAATGAGGTTCAATGTGGATAAATGTAAAGTTCTGCATCTGGGCACTAATAACCTGCAGCGTCGTATGTCTTAGGGGGGCTGTGTATATAGAGGGGGGGGCTGTGTATATAGAGGGGTGCTGTGTATATATAGAGGGGGGCTGTGTATATAGAGGGGGGGCTGTGGATATAGAGGGGGGCTGTGTATATATAGAGGGGGGCTGTGTATATAGAGGGGGGGCTGTGGATATAGAGGGGGGCTGTGTATATAGAGGGGGGCTGTGTATATAGAGGGGGACTGTGTATATAGAGGGGGCTGTGTATATAGAGGGGGGCTGTGTATATAGAGGGGGGGGCTGTGTATATAGAGGGGGTTGTGTATATAGAGGGGAGCTGTGTATATAGAGGGGGGCTGTGTATATAGAAGGGGCTGCGTATATAGAGGGGGGGCTGTGTATATAGAGGGGGGGGGCTGTGTATATAGAGGGGGGCTGTGTATACTAATAACCTGCAGCGTCGTATGTCTTAGAGGGGCTGTGTATATAGAGGGGGGCTGTGTATATAGAGGGGGGCTGTGTATATAGAGGGGGGCTGTGTATATAGAGGGGGACTGTGTATATAGAGGGGGCTGTGTATATAGAGGGGGCTGTGTATATAGAGGGGGCTGTGTATATAGAGGGGGGCTGTGTATATAGAGGGGGGCTGTGTATATAGAGGGGGGCTGTGTATATAGAGGGGGACTGTGTATATAGAGGGGGCTGTGTATATAGAGGGGGGGCTGTGTATATAGAGGGGGGGGCTGTGTATATAGAGGGGGTTGTGTATATAGAGGGGAGCTGTGTATATAGAGGGGGGCTGTGTATATAGAAGGGGCTGCGTATATAGAGGGGGGGCTGTGTATATAGAGGGGGGGGGCTGTGTATATAGAGGGGGGCTGTGTATACTAATAACCTGCAGCGTCGTATGTCTTAGAGGGGCTGTGTATATAGAGGGGGGCTGTGTATATAGAGGGGGGCTGTGTATATAGAGGGGGGCTGTGTATATAGAGGGGGACTGTGTATATAGAGGGGGCTGTGTATATAGAGGGGGGCTGTGTATATAGAGGGGGGGGGCTGTGTATATAGAGGGGGCTGTGTATATAGAGGGGAGCTGTGTATATAGAGGGGGGCTGTGTATATAGAAGGGGCTGCGTATATAGAGGGGGGGCTGTGTATATAGAGGGGGGGGCTGTGTATATAGAGGGGGGCTGTGTATATAGAGGGGGGCTGTGTATATAGGGGGGGGGGCTGTGTATATAGAGGGGGGGCTGTGTATATAGAGGGGGGGGCTGTGTATACTAATAACCTGCAGCGTCGTATGTCTTAGAGGGGCTGTGTATATAGAGGGGGACTGTGTATATAGAGGGGGACTGTGTGTATATAGAGGGGGGCTGTGTATATAGAGGGGGGCTGTGTATATAGAGGGGGGGGCTGTGTATACTAATAACCTGCAGCGTCGTATGTCTTAGAGGGGCTGTGTATATAGAGGGGGACTGTGTATATAGAGGGGGACTGTGTGTATATAGAGGGGGGCTGTGTATATATAGAGGGGGGGCTGTGTATATAGAGGGGGACTGTGTGTATATAGAGGGGGGCTGTGTATATAGAGGGGGGCTGTGTATACTAATAATCTGCAGCATCGTATGTCTTAGGGGGGATTAAACTGGCAGAGTCACTGGTAGAGAAGGATCTGGGGGACTTGTAGATCACAGACTACAGAATAGCACAATGTCAGGCTGCTGCTTCCAAGGCCGGCAGGATATTGTCATGTATCAAAAGAGGGACAGGGACATAATACTCCCCCTTTATAAAGCATTGGTACAGTCTATAGTGTATAATACTCCCCCTTTATAAAGCATTGGTACAGTCTATAGTGTATAATACTCCCCCTTTATAAAGCATTGGTACAGTCTATAGTGTATAATACCCCCTTTATAAAGCATTGGTACAGTCTATAGTGTATAATACTCCCCCTTTATAAAGCATTGGTACAGTCTATAGTGTATAATACTCCCCCTTTATAAAGCATTGGTACAGTCTATAGTGTATAATACTCCCCCTTCATAAAGCATTGGTACAGTCTATAGTGTATAATACTCCCCCTTTATAAAGCATTGGTACAGTCTATAGTGTATAATACCCCCCTTTATAAAGCATTGGTACAGTCTATAGTGTATAATACTCCCCCTTTATAAATCATTGGTACAGTCTATAGTGTATAATACTCCCCCTTTATAAAGCATTGGTACAGTCTATAGTGTATAATACTCCCCCTTTATAAAGCATTGGTACAGTCTATAGTGTATAATACTCCCCCTTTATAAAGCATTGGTACAGTCTATAGTGTATAATACTCCCCCTTTATAAAGCATTGGTACAGTCTATAGTGTATAATACTCCCCCTTTATAAAGCATTGGTACAGTCTATAGTGTATAATACTCCCCCTTTATAAAGCATTGGTACAGTCTATAGTGTATAATACTCCCCCTTTATAAAGCATTGGTACAGTCTATAGTGTATAATACTCCCCCTTTATAAAGCATTGGTACAGTCTATAGTGTATAATACTCCCCCTTTATAAAGCATTGGTACAGTCTATAGTGTATAATACTCCCCCTTTATAAAGCATTGGTACAGTCTATAGTGTATAATACTCCCCCTTTATAAAGCATTGGTACAGTCTATAGTGTATAATACTCCCCCTTTATAAAGCATTGGTACAGTCTATAGTGTATAATACTCCCCCTTTATAAAGCATTGGTACAGTCTATAGTGTATAATACTCCCCCTTTATAAAGCATTGGTACAGTCTATAGTGTATAATACTCCCCCTTTATAAAGCATTGGTACAGTCTATAGTGTATAATACTCCCCCTTTATAAAGCATTGGTACGGCCTCACCTGGAATATGCTGTTCAGTTTTGGGCACCTGTCCATAAAAGGGACACTGCGGAGCTGGAAAGGGTGCAGAGACGCGCGACTAAACTAATATGGGGCATGGAACATCTTAGCTATGAGGAGCGATTAAAGGAGTTACAATTGTTTAGTCTTGAGAAGAGACGTATAAGGGGGGATATGATAAACGTATAGAAGTATATTAATGGCCCATACAAAAAATATGGAGAAAAACTGTTCCAGGTTAAACCCCCCCAAAGGACGAGGGGGCACTGCCTCCGTCTGGAGAAGAAAAGGTTTAGTCTAAAGGGGCGACACGCCTTCTTTACCGTGAGGACTGTGAATTTATGGAACGGTCTACCTCAGGAACTGGTCACAGCAGGAACAATTAACAGCTTTAAAACAGGATTAGATACATTCCTGGAACAAAATAACATTAATGCTTATGAAGAAATATAAAACTACATCCCTTTCCCTTATCCCCTTACACCCTGCACTTCAATCCCCTGGTTGGACTTGATGGACGTCTGTCTTTTTTCAACCATACTAACTATGTAACTATGTAACATGATAAATTAGTATCAACTCCGAAATGCACAATATACAAAAATGCCGTCCACAATACAAAAAAAATAAAAAATATAGTACTTGCTCAAAAAAGATGCTAAATAACTCACTGCGCAAAAAATGTGCACTACATAGAAAAGAAAAAGCTTCTCCCACCAATGACAAATCCCCCTTAGGGTGCGTTCACACGAGCGGATTTACAGCAGATTTTACGCGGCGGATCTGCTGGTGAAGGCCGCTCTATGCTGTCTTTACATGTGTCTGCTCGTAGCCGCAATACGCCGCTGCTCTGAGCTAAGCAGAGAGCTCCCGCGATGTGCGAGTATACTGCAGTGTGTCTGCTCGTAGCGGCGTATGCAGCGATGTGAGAGTATACTGCAGTGTGTCTGTTACGCCGAGCGCTCCGGGTCCCTGCTCCTCCCCGGAGCGCTCGCGGCGTTCTCCTTTCTGCAGTGCCCCGGTCAGATCCGCTGACCGGGAGCGCTGCACTGACATTCACGATGGGGATGCGATTCGCATAGCAGGACGCACCCGCTCGCGAATCGCATCCCAAGCCACTTACCCGTCCCGGTCCCCGGCTGTCATGTTCTGGCACGCGCGGCTCCGCTCTCTAGGGCGCGCGCCAGCTCTCTAAGATTTAAAGGGCCAGTGCACCAGTGATTGGTGCCTGGCCCAATCAGTCTAATTAGCTTCCACCTGTTCCCTGGCTATATCATATCACTTCCCCTTCCCTTCCGGATCTTGTTGCCTTGTGCCAGTGAAAGCGTTTAGTGTGTTCCTAGCCTGTGTTCCAGATCTTCTGCTATTGTCATTGACTACGAACCTTGCCGCCTGCCCCGACCTTCTGCTACGTCTGACCTTGCCTCTGCCTAGTCCTTCTGTCCCACGCCTTCTCAGCAGTCAGCGAGGTTGAGCCGTTGCCGGTGGATACGACCTGGTTGCTACCGCCGCAGCAAGACCATCCCACTTTACGGCGGGCTTTGGTGAAAACCAGTAGCAACCTAGAACTGGTCCACCAACATGGTCCACGCCAATCCCTCGCTGACACAGAGGGTCCACATCCAGCTAGCCGAATCCTAACAGTAGATCTGGCCAAGGATCCCGCTGAGGTGCCGCTGCCAAGTCTCGCTGACCTACCCACGGTGGTCGCCCAGCAATCGCAGCAAATTGCCCAACAAGGACAGCAGCTGTCGCAGTTGACCGCCATGTTACAGCAACTTCTGCCACTGCTACAGCAGCAACCATCTCCTCCGCCAGCTCCTGCACCTCCTCCGCCGCTCCTAGCCTCCGCTTGTCCCTGCCGGACAAATTTGATGGGGACTCTAGACTCTGCCGTGGATTCTTATCTCAATGTTCCCTACATATGGAGATGTTGTCGGACCAATTTCCTACAGAATGGTCTAAGGTGGCGTTCGTAGTGAGTCTTCTATCTGGAAAGGCTTTGTCTTGGGCCACACCGCTCTGGGACCGCAATGATCCTGCCACAGCTACAGTCCAGTCCTTCTTCGCTGAAGTCCGTAGTGTCTTCGAGGAACCAGCCCGGGCTTCTTCTGCTGAGACTGCCCTGCTGAACCTGGTCCAGGGTAATTCTTCAGTGGGCGAGTACGCCATCCAATTTCGTACTCTTGCTTCCGAATTATCATGGAATAACGAAGCTCTCTGCTCGATCTTTAAAAAAGGCCTATCCAGTAGCATCAAGGATGTGCTGGCCGCACGAGAGATTCCTGCCAACCTGCAAGAACTTATCCATTTGGCCACCCGCATTGACATGCGTTTTTCTGAGAGACATCAGGAGCTCCGCCAGGAAAAAGACCTTGATCTCTGGACACCTCTCCCACAGCATCCTTTGCAATCTACCCCTGTGCCTCCTGCCGAGGAGGCTATGCAAGTTGATCGGTCTCACCTGACCCATGAAGAGAGGACTCGCCGTAGGGATAAAAATCTATGTCTGTACTGCGCTAGTACCGAACATTTCTTGGTGGATTGCCCTATTCGTCCTCCACGTCTAGGAAATGCACGCACGCAACCTGCTCACGTGGGAGTGGCGTCTCTTGGTATGAAGTCTGCTTCTCCACGTCTCACTGTGCCCGTGCGGATTTCTCCTTCTGCCAACTCCTCCTTCTCAGCCGTGGCCTGCTTGGACTCTGGTGCTTATGGAAATTTTATTCTGGCCTCTTTGGTGAATAGGTTCTGCATCCCGGTGACCCGTCTCGTCAAGCCGCTCTACATTTCTTTGGTCAACGGAGTAAAGTTGGACTGCACTGTGCGTTACCGCACAGAGCCCTTGCTTATGAGCATTGGACTGCATCACGAGAGAATTGAATTTTTCGTCCTGCCCAACTGCACTTCTGAAGTCCTCCTCGGTCTGCCATGGCTCCAACATCATTCTCCGACCCTTGACTGGACCACCGGGGAGATCAAGAATTGGGGTCCTGCTTGCCGCAAGAAATGCCTCACGTCTGCTCCCAGTCCTGTCTGTCGGGCCTCAGTGTCTCCTTCTGCGCCTGGTCTCCCCAAGGCCTATCAGGACTGTGCCGTGCCTCCTCATAGCCCCCGTCCTGGTGACACTCTGCTCCGTGACAAGCTTCACCCTCTGCCCCCCCTCCCCATTTCTTCTGGACTACCGGCCGCTGATGTAGCTACCCAGGACTTTTTTTTTGTTCCGGAAGGAAACTCAAGAGGCGCCCCCTATGTTCTCTTCTCAGTTAAAGGGACAAGGAGACAAAGAGAGGGGGAGACCTAAGGGGGGGGGGTACTGTTACGCCGAGCGCTCCGGGTCCCTGCTCCTCCCCGGAGCGCTCGCGGCGTTCTCCTTTCTGCAGCGCCCCGGTCAGACCCGCTGACAGGGAGTGCTGCACTGACATTCACCATGGGGATGTGATTCACATAGCGGGACGCGCCCGCTCGCGAATCGCATCGCATCCCAAGCCACTTACCCGTCCCCGGCTGTCATGTTCTGGCGCGCGCGGCTCCGCTCTCTAGGGCACGCGCGCGCCAGCTCTCTAAGATTTAAAGGGCCAGTGATTGGTGCCTGGCCCTATCAGTCTAATTAGCTTCCACCTGCTCCCTGTGTATATTACCTCACTTCCCCTGCACTTCCTGGCCGGATCTTGTTGCCTTGTGCCAGAGAAAGCGTTTAGTGTTGTCCAAAGCTTGTGTTCCAGATCTCCTGCTATCCTCATTGACTACGAACCTTGCCGCCTGCCCCGACCTTCTGCTACATCTGACCTTGCCTCTGCCTAGTCCTTCTGTCCCACGCCTTCTCAGCAGTCAGAGAGGTTGAGCCGTTGCCGGTGGATACGACCTGGTTGCTACCGCCGCAGCAAGACCATCCCGCTTTGCGGCGGGCTCTGGTGAATACCAGTAGCAACCCTAGAACCGGTCCACCAGCACGGTCCACGCCAATCCCTCGCTGACACAGAGGATCCACATCCAGCTAGCCAAATCATAAGTGTCTGCTCGTAGCGGCGTATGCAACGATGTGCGAGTGTACTGCAGTGTGTCTGCTCGTAGCGGCGTATGCAGCGATGTGCGAGTGTACTGCAGTGTGTCTGCTCGTAGTGGCGTATGCAGCGATGTGCGAGTGTACTGCAGTGTGTCTGCTCGTAGCGGTGTATGCAGCGATGTGCGAGTGTACTGCAGTGTGTCTGCTCGTAGCGGCGTATGCAGCGATGTGCGAGTATACTGCAGTGTGTCTGCTCGTAGCGGCGTATGCAGCGATGTGCGAGTATACTGCAGTGTGTCTGCTCGTAGTGGCGTATGCAGCGATGTGCGAGTGTACTGCAGTGTGTCTGCTCGTAGTGGCGTATGCAGCGATGTGCGAGTGTACTGCAGTGTGTCTGCTCGTAGCGGTGTATGCAGCGATGTGCGAGTATACTGCAGTGTGTCTGCTCGTAGCGGCGTATGCAGCGATGTGCGAGTATACTGCAGTGTGTCTGCTCGTAGCGGCGTATGCAGCGATGTGCGAGTATACTGCAGTGTGTCTGCTCGTAGCGGTGTATGCACCGATGTGCGAGTGTACTGCAGTGTGTCTGCTCGTAGTGGCGTATGCAGCGATGTGCGAGTGTACTGCAGTGTGTCTGCTCGTAGCGGTGTATGCAGCGATGTGCGAGTATACTGCAGTGTGTCTGCTCGTAGTGGCGTATGCAGCGATGTGCGAGTGTACTGCAGTGTGTCTGCTCGTAGTGGCGTATGCAGCGATGTGCGAGTATACTGCAGTGTGTCTGCTCGTAGCGGTGTATGCACCGATGTGCGAGTATACTGCAGTGTGTCTGCTCGTAGCGGTGTATGCACCGATGTGCGAGTGTACTGCAGTGTGTCTGCTCGTAGTGGCGTATGCAGCGATGTGCGAGTATACTGCAGTGTGTCTGCTCGTAGCGGCGTATGCAGCGATGTGCGAGTATACTGCAGTGTGTCTGCTCGTAGCGGTGTATGCACCGATGTGCGAGTGTACTGCAGTGTGTCTGCTCGTAGTGGCGTATGCAGCGATGTGCGAGTGTACTGCAGTGTGTCTGCTCGTAGCGGTGTATGCAGCGATGTGCGAGTATACTGCAGTGTGTCTGCTCGTAGTGGCGTATGCAGCGATGTGCGAGTGTACTGCAGTGTGTCTGCTCGTAGCGGCGTATGCAGCGATGTGCGAGTATACTGCAGTGTGTCTGCTCGTAGCGGCGTATGCAGCGATGTGCGAGTATACTGCAGTGTGTCTGCTCGTAGCGGTGTATGCACCGATGTGCGAGTGTACTGCAGTGTGTCTGCTCGTAGTGGCGTATGCAGCGATGTGCGAGTGTACTGCAGTGTGTTTGCTCGTAGTGGCGTATGCAGCGATGTGCGAGTGTACTGCAGTGTGTCTGCTCGTAGTGGCGTATGCAGCGATGTGCGAGTGTACTGCAGTGTGTCTGCTCGTAGCGGTGTATGCAGCGATGTGCGAGTATACTGCAGTGTGTCTGCTCGTAGCGGCGTATGCAGCGATGTGCGAGTATACTGCAGTGTGTCTGCTCGTAGCGGCGTATGCAGCGATGTGCGAGTATACTGCAGTGTGTCTGCTCGTAGCGGTGTATGCACCGATGTGCGAGTGTACTGCAGTGTGTCTGCTCGTAGTGGCGTATGCAGCGATGTGCGAGTGTACTGCAGTGTGTCTGCTCGTAGCGGTGTATGCACCGATGTGCGAGTATACACCATCGCTCGGCCCCTGCAGACCATCGCTCGGCCCCTGCAGACCATCGCTCGGCCCCTGCAGACCATCGCTCGGCCCCTGCAGACCATCGCTCGGCCCCTGCAGACTATCACTCCGTCATACACTCAGGTCTCCTGCCTCCTCCTCACCAGCAAATCTAATGTCTCCTGGTCACATGGCTGGTCACATGGCTGGTCACATGGCGATGACGTCATCAGAGGTCCTTACTGACAGAGGCCATGAGAGCTCGGTGCAGATCCTCTCCCTGTGATAGCCGAACTAAGACTGCCATGCGCGTCGATGCGTGACGGTTAAATATGTCACGTGACTTGTGTGAGCCAATAGGATGTGATGGAGGCGGAGCATTTCCTTCTATGGCAAATTTAATTCTACGGCAATGCACCGGTCACATGGTAATATACGTCTAGTCATCAATATTGAGACAGAGCTCACCACGCATGCGCCACGGACCGCAGCCTCGCACCTGCGCACTACTGACAGAGTCCCCTCCGCTGTCCTGTAGTCTCAGCACCATAGAGCGGCCCCGGGGTACAGAGCGCCCGTGACTCACCCGCCGCTATATAGAGCGGAGCAGGAAGGGATGGAGCAATAGAGCGGAGAACCGAGCCGGGAGCGGGGCCTCACCGGACAGGAGCGGAGAACGGAGCTCACCGGAGAGTCACAGGAGCGGAGAACGGAGCTCACCGGACAGTCACAGGAGCGGAGAACGGAGCTCACCGGACAGTCACAGGAGCGGAGAACGGAGCTCACCGGACAGTCACAGGAGCGGAGAACGGAGCTCACCGGACAGTCACAGGAGCGGAGAACGGAGCTCACCGGGCAGTCACAGGAGCGGAGAACGGAGCTCACCGGAGAGTCACAGGAGCGGAGAACGGAGCCGGACCTCACCGGACAGTCACAGGAGCGGAGAACGGAGCTCACCGGACAGTCACAGGAGCGGAGAACGGAGCCGGAGCTCACCGGAGAGTCACAGGAGCCGCCCGGATCCAGAGCCTGTCAGGTACCGGAGCGTTCTGTTATATCCTGGGAATGAATGAGCGGCCATGATGGGGGGATGATGTATACTGGATGATGGGGGGCCCCCTGTATACTGGATGATATGGGGCCCCCCCCCTGTATACTGGATGATATGGGGGGGCCCCTGTATACTGGATGATATGGGGGGGCCCCCTGTATACTGGATGATATGGGGGGGCCCCCTGTATACTGGATGATATGGGGGGGCCCTGTATACTGGATGATATGGGGGGGCCCCCTGTATACTGGATGATATGGGGGGGCCCCCTGTATACTGGATGATATGGGGGGGCCCCCTGTATACTGGATGATATGGGGGGGCCCCCTGTATACTGGATGATAGGGGGGGGCCCCCTGTATACTGGATGATAGGGGGGGGGCCCCCTGTATACTGGATGATAGGGGGGGGGGGCCCCCTGTATACTGGATGATATGGGGGGGCCCCCTGTATACTGGATGATATGGGGGGGCCCCTGTATACTGGATGATATGGGGGGGCCCCTGTATACTGGATGATATGGGGGGGGGGGGGCCCCTGTATACTGAATGATATGGGGGCCCCTGTATACTGTGCAGGGTTTGGCACGGTGTGGGGGGTTTGGCACGCGGTGGCCCCGGCCGCACATGACACAATTCTCTTATCTGTTCTTGTTTCTTTCTAATCATTAAAAAGAAGAATCTGTTGCGAAATAATCACGTGGAGGAGGGGGCGGAGCTGTGTGGCGGAGGAGGGGGCGGAGCTGTGTGGCGGAGGAGGGGGCGGAGCTGTGTGGCGGAGGAGGGGGCGGAGCTGTGTGGCGGAGGAGGGGGCGGAGCTGTGTGGCGGAGGAGGGGGCGGAGCTGTGTGGCGGAGGAGGGGGCGGAGCTGTGTGGCGGAGGAGGGGGCGGAGCTGTGTGGCGGAGGAGGGGGCGGAGCTGTGTGGCGGAGGAGGGGGCGGAGCTGTGTGGCGGAGGAGGGGGCGGAGCTGTGTGGCGGAGGAGGGGGCGGAGCTGTGTGGCGGAGGAGGGGGCGGAGCTGTGTGGCGGAGGAGGGGGCGGAGCTGTGTGGCGGAGGAGGGGGCGGAGCTGTGTGGCGGAGGAGGGGGCGGAGCTGTGTGGCGGAGGAGGGGGCGGAGCTGTGTGGCGGAGGCGGAGGTGGTGGTGGTGGCGGCAGAGGTGGTGGTGGTGGCGGTGGTGGAGCTGTGTGGCAGAGGAGGTGGTGGCGGTGGCGGAGCTGTGTGGCGAAGGAGGTGGTGGCGGAGCTGTGTGGCGAAGGAGGTGGTGGCGGAGCTGTGTGGCGGAGGAGGTGGTGGCGGAGCTGTGTGGCGGAGGAGGTGGCGGCAGAGGTGGTGGTGGAGTTGGTGGCGGAGCTGTGTGGCGGAGGAGGTGGTGGCGGTGGCGGAGCTGTGTGGCGGAGGAGGTGGTGGCAGAGCTGTGTGGCGGAGGAGGTGGTGGCAGAGCTGTGTGGCGGAGGAGGTGGTGGCAGAGCTGTGTGGCGGAGGAGGTGGTGGCAGAGCAGTGTGGCGGAGGAGGTGGTGGCGGAGCTGTGTGGTGGAGGAGGTGGTGGCGGAGGAGGTGGTGGCAGAGTTGGTGGTGGCGGAGCTGTGTGGCGGAGGAGGTGGTGGCGGTGGCGGAGCTGTGTGGCGGAGGAGGTGGCGGCAGAGGTGGTGGTGGCGGAGGTGGTGGTGGTGGCGGTGGCGGAGCTGTGTGGCGGAGGAGTTGGTGGCGGAGCTGTGTGGTGGAGGAGGTGGAGGTGGTGGCGGAGCTGTGTGGTGGAGGAGGTGGTGGTGGCGGTGGCGGAGCTGTGTGGCGGAGCTGTGTGGTGGCGGAGCTGTGTGGTGGCGGAGCTGTGTGGTGGCGGAGCTGTGTGGTGGCGGAGCTGTGTGGTGGCGGAGCTGTGTGGCGGAGCTGTGTGGCGGAGCTGTGTGGCGGAGCTGTGTGGCGGAGGAGGTGGTGGTGGAGCTGTGTGGCGGCGGAGGAGGTGGCAGAGTTGGTGGTGGTGGTGGCGGAGCTGTGTGGCGGCGGAGGAGGTGGCAGAGTTGGTGGTCGCGGTGGCGGAGCTGTGTGGCGGAGGAGGTGGTGGAGGAGGTGGTGGTGGCGGTGGCGGAGCTGTGTGGCGGAGGAGGTGGTGGTGGCGGTGGCGGAGCTGTGTGGCGGAGGAGGTGGTGGTGGTGGCGGTGGCGGAGCTGTGTGGCGGAGGAGGTGGTGGTGGTGGCGGAGCTGTGTGGCGGAGGAGGTGGTGGTGGCGGTGGCGGAGCTGTGTGGCGGAGGAGGTGGTGGTGGTGGCGGTGGCGGAGCTGTGTGGCGGAGGAGGTGGTGGTGGTGGCGGAGCTGTGTGGCGGAGGAGGTGGTGGTGGTGGCGGTGGCGGAGCTGTGTGGCGGAGGAGGTGGTGGTGGTGGCGGAGCTGTGTGGCGGAGGAGGTGGTGGTGGTGGCGGTGGCGGAGCTGTGTGGTGGTGGTGGTGGTGGTGGCGGAGCTGTGTGGTGGCGGAGGCGGAGCTGTGTGTGTTCATTCCAGTCTCAGATCTACTATTCCATCTGTGGGGCTGAAGTGTGTTCTCCTGATCTGCCCTGTACACATGGGAAGATGTCTGGCAGCAGCTTACACCCCCTTAGTCTGACTGTTAATGATTTCTTGTAAACCTTGGGCAGTGATCTGGAGATAAGTTGTCCTCGCGGTGTCCTCGAGCTTCCTCTAGGTCAGGGTGACAGATACCGTATGTGATAGGAAGCTGGAGACAGTATATGTGGTGAGAGCGGGGGATGATACGGCATCACATGACCTTTTAGGATGCGAGGAGTGACCCCTCCCCCTATCACTTCCTCCTTGTATAACAGCTGGAGGCTGCGGAACTATATAACGCCGTCATGAGGGACTGTATAACACTGTCCGGTATGGGGAACTATATAACGCCGTCATGAGGGACTGTATAACACTGTCCGGTATGGGGAACTATATAACGCCGTCATGAGGGACTGTATAACACCGTCCGGTATGGGGAACTGTATAACACCGTCCGATATGGGGAACTATATAACGCCGTCATGAGGGACTGTATAACACTGTCCGGTATGGGGAACTATATAACGCCGTCATGGGGGACTGTATAACACCGTCCGGTATGGGGAACTGTATAACACCGTCCGATATGGGGAACTATATAACGCCGTCATGAGGGACTGTATAACACTGTCCGATATGGGGAACTATATAACACTGTCATGAGGGACTGTATAACACTGTCCGGTATGGGGAACTATATAACGCCGTCATGAGGGACTGTATAACACTGTCCGGTATGGGGAACTATATAACGCCGTCATGAGGGACTGTATAACACTGTCCGGTATGGGGAACTGTATAACACCGTCCGATATGGGGAACTATATAACGCCGTCATGAGGGACTGTATAACACTGTCCGATATGAGGGACTGTATAACACTGTCCGGTATGGGGAACTATATAACGCCGTCATGAGGGACTGTATAACACTGTCCGGTATGAGGGACTGTATAACACTGTCCGGTATGAGGGACTGTATAACACTGTCCGGTATGAGGGACTGTATAACACTGTCCGGTATGGGGAACTATATAACGCCGTCATGAGGGACTGTATAACACTGTCCGGTATGAGCGACTGTATAACACTGTCCGGTATGAGGGACTGTATAACACTGTCCGGTATGAGGGACTGTATAACACTGTCCGGTATGGGGAACTATAGAACGCCGTCATGAGGGACTGTATAACACTGTCCGGTATGAGGGACTGTATAACACTGTCCGGTATGAGGGACTGTATAACACTGTCCGGTATGGGGAACTATATAACGCCGTCATGAGGGACTGTATAACACTGTCCGGTATGGGGAACTGTATAACACCGTCCGATATGGGGAACTATATAACGCCGTCATGAGGGACTGTATAACACTGTCCGATATGAGGGACTGTATAACACTGTCCGGTATGGGGAACTATATAACGCCGTCATGAGGGACTGTATAACACTGTCCGGTATGAGGGACTGTATAACACTGTCCGGTATGAGGGACTGTATAACACTGTCCGGTATGAGGGACTGTATAACACTGTCCGGTATGGGGAACTATATAACGCCGTCATGAGGGACTGTATAACACTGTCCGGTATGAGCGACTGTATAACACTGTCCGGTATGAGGGACTGTATAACACTGTCCGGTATGAGGGACTGTATAACACTGTCCGGTATGGGGAACTATAGAACGCCGTCATGAGGGACTGTATAACACTGTCCGGTATGAGGGACTGTATAACACTGTCCGGTATGAGGGACTGTATAACACTGTCCGGTATGGGGAACTATAGAACGCCGTCATGAGGGACTGTATAACACTGTCCGGTATGGGGAACTATAGAACGCCGTCATGAGGGACTGTATAACACTGTCCGGTATGGGGAACTATAGAACGCCGTCATGAGGGACTGTATAACACTGTCCGGTATGGGGAACTATAGAACGCCGTCATGAGGGACTGTATAACACTGTCCGGTATGGGGAACTATAGAACGCCGTCATGAGGGACTGTATAACACTGTCCGGTATGAGGGACTGTATAACACTGTCCGGTATGAGGGACTGTATAACACTGTCCGGTATGAGGGACTGTATAACACTGTCCGATATGGGGAACTATATAACGCCGTCATGAGGGACTGTATAACACTGTCCGGTATGAGGGACTGTATAACACTGTCCGGTATGAGGGACTGTATAACACTGTCCGGTATGAGGGACTGTATAACACTGTCTGGTATGGGGAACTATAGAACGCCGTCCAGTATGGGGAACTATAGAACGCCGTCCAGTATGGGGAACTATATAACGCCGTCATGAGGGACTGTATAACGCCGTCATGAGGGACTGTATAACGCCGTCCGGTATGGGGAACTGTATAACGCCGTCATGAGGGACTGTATAACGCCGTCCGGTATGGGGAACTATATAACGACGTCATGAGGGACTGTATAACGCCGTCCGGTATGGGGAACTATATAACGCCGTCATGAGGGACTGTATAACACTGTCCGGTATGAGGGACTGTATAACGCTGTCCGGTATGAGGGACTGTATAACGCCGTCCAGTATGGGGAACTATATAACGCCGTCATGAGGGACTGTATAACACCGTCCGGTATGGGGAACTGTGTAACGCCGCCCTGTATGGGGGGGGTGGGGGGGAGGACTGTGTAACGCCGTCCGATATGGGGGGGACTGTGTAACACCGTCCGATATGGGGGGAGGGGGACTGTGGAACGCCGGCCGATATGGGGGGGGGGGGGGGGCTGTGGAATGCTGGCTGATATGGGGGGGCGGGGCTGTGGAACGCCGGCCGATATGGGGGGGGGGGCTGTGGAACGCCGGCCGATATGGGGGGGGGCGGGGCTGTGGAACGCCGGCCGATATGGGGGGGGGGGGGCTGTGGAACGCTGGCCGATATGGGGGGGGGGGCTGTGGAACGCCGGCCGATATGGGGGGGACTGTGTAACACCGTCCGATATGGGGGGGACTGTGTAATGCCGTCCGATATGGGGGGGACTGTGTAACACCGTCCGATATGGGGGGAGGGGGGGACTGTGGAATGCCGGCTGATATGGGGGGGCTGTGGAATGCCGGCTGATATGGGGGGGGGGGGGGACTGTGTAACTCCGGCCGATATGGGGGGGGGGGACTGTGGAACGCCGGCCGATATGGGGGGGGGGGGGCGCTGTGGAATGCCGGCTGATATGGGAAGGCGGGGCTGTGGAACGCCGGCCGATATGGGGGGGGGGGCTGTGGAATGCCGGCTGATATGGGGGGGTGGGGCTGTGGAATGCCGGCTGATATGGGGGGGTGGGGCTGTGGAATGCCGGCCGATATGGGGGGGGGGGGACTGTATGAGGATCCTGGTATACGCGCCATCCTGCCTGAGTATTGTTACTGACCGTCGTGTCCAATATATGTGGAAATGAGAAGAAGAAAGAGAACTTCTTGTCCTGATGGATCAGTCGGTAAATGATAAGGTCTTTATTAGTTTCTGCTCTTCCGTTTTTTCTAGGGATCGGCCGATAATCACGATTTTGGGCTTTATCAGTATCGGCAATTACCTTGCGGATAATGCACCGCCCCACCACACTGCGACCCCCTTCCCCGGTTTTATAATTGCCTGTTCCCGGAGCCCACGCTACTTCTTGCTCCTGCTGCGTTACGCTGTGCACAATGACGAGTGACGCGACAGCTGAGGAGGGCGCCACCGGAGCCAGATGTAGAGTGGACCCCGGGAACAGGTAATTATAAAACCGGGGATGGGGGAGGTAATGGGGCCGGAGCGGGGGGGCGGTCGCGGTGCAGGCTCTCAGGACCCCTGGACAGGCAGGGGGAGAGAAGCGGCGGTCTATGGCACTGCACAAGCCACTGCAGAGCATTGATATAAAGCGCCCACTTTAAATCAATGATCTCCAGCGGTGTCGCGGGGGGATAAATAGCCGATAACTTATACCGGAATATCGGTATAAGTTATCGGCCCTAACCTCCACCGATTATCGGTATCGGCCCTAAAAAAACCGATATCGGTCGATCCCTAGTTTTTCCTCCTCGCCCTATAACAGCCATAACTCGTATTTTCCCCCCTACAGACCCATGAGGCTCGTTTTTTGCGGGGCCAATATACTCTGTATTGACTCCTTTTGTTTTTCCATTACTTTGTGAGGTGAAATTGAGAAAATTGATATTTTCTTTTTCGCCATTCACCTTGGGGTCAAACTTGAGCTGCATTCACATGATGTATTTACACTATGGGTGCTGGATTCATCTGGGGGAGGGGAAAACCGGGCGCTCCCGTACCCCAGCCGGACCAGCCCGTAAATCCGTTTACTTTAATGAGCCGAGCGGAGTCAAACGGAGACTCCACTCGGCTCAGTTTTGACCCGTATCCAGTTTTGTGACCGGACCTAAAACCGTAGCACACATTTTATCTTTATTTTTACGTTAACGCCATTTACCGTACGGGATATAACATTTAATTTTTTTATTAGTTTGGACAATTACGCACGCACAAATACCAGATATGTTTATTTTTTTTTGTTTACATAATTTTATATGGAAAAGGGGGCGATAGGAACTTTTAAGATAGAAGAGGTTAATGGATGTTTAACTTTTTTATTATTTTTTTATTTTTTTTATACCCTTTTTTTTTTTTCTTTAGGAGAAATCATTTAGATTCCTCATACCGATCAATTCTATTGAACTCCATTGATCCGTGCTGGAAGCCTGTGCTAGCATTTCTCCTGCGGTGTATATAGTAGTATATAGCAGTATATACTGGAAGCCTGTGCTAGCATTTCTCCTGCGGTGTATATAGTAGTATATAGCAGTGTATACTGGAGGCCTGTGCTGACATTTCTCCTGCGGTGTATATAGTAGTATATAGCAGTGTATACTGGAAGCCTGAGCTAACATTTCTCCTGCGGTGTATATAGTAGTATATAGCAGTGTATACAGATACTGGAAGCCTGTGCTGGCATTTCTCCTGCGGTGTATATAGTAGTATATAGCAGTATATACTGGAAGCCTGTGCTAGCATTTCTCCTGCGGTGTATATAGTAGTATATAGCAGTGTATACTGGAGGCCTGTGCTGACATTTCTCCTGCGGTGTATATAGTAGTATATAGCAGTGTATACTGGAAGCCTGAGCTAACATTTCTCCTGCGGTGTATATAGTAGTATATAGCAGTGTATACAGATACTGGAAGCCTGTGCTGGCATTTCTCCTGCGGTGTATATAGTAGTATATAGTAGTGTATACGGATACTGGAAGCCTGTGCTAGCATTTCTCCTGCGGTGTATATAGTAGTATATAGCAGTGTATACTGGAAGCCTGTGCTGGCATTTCTCCTGCGGTGTATATAGTAGTATATAGCAGTGTATACTGGAAGCCTGTGCTAGCATTTCTCCTGCGGTGTATATAGTAGTATATAGCAGTGTATACGGATACTGGAAGCCTGTGCTAGAATTTCTCCTGTGGTGTATATAGTAGTATATAGCAGTGTATACAGATACTGGAAGCCTGTGCTAGCATTTCTCCTGCGGTGTATATAGCAGTGTATACTGGAAGCCTGTGCTAGCATTTCTCCTGCGGTGTATATAGTAGTACATAGCAGTGTATACGGATACTGGAAGCCTGTGCTAGCATTTCTCCTGCGGTGTATATAGTAGTATATAGCAGTGTATACTAGAAGCCTGTGCTAGCATTTCTCCTGCGGTGTATATAGTAGTATATAGCAGTGTATACGGATACTGGAAGCCTGTGCTAGCATTTCTCCTGCGGTGTGTGTGTATATAGTAGTATATAGCAATGTATACGGATACTGGAAGCCTGTGCTAGCATTTCTCCTGCGGTGTATATAGTAGTATATAGCAGTGTATACTGGAAGCCTGTGCTAGCATTTCTCCTGCGGTGTATATAGTAGTATATAGCAGTGTATACTGGAAGCCTGTGCTGGCATTTCTCCTGCGGTGTATATAGTAGTATATAGCAGTGTATACTGGAGGCCTGTGCTGGCATTTCTCCTGCGGTGTATATAGTAGTATATAGCAGTGTATACTGGAGGCCTGTGCTGGCATTTCTCCTGCGGTGTATATAGTAGTATATAGCAGTGTATACTGGAAGCCTGTGCTGGCATTTCTCCTGCGGTGTATATAGTAGTATATAGCAGTGTATACTGGAGGCCTGTGCTGGCATTTCTCCTGCGGTGTATATAGTAGTATATAGCAGTGTATACTGGAGGCCTGTGCTGGCATTTCTCCTGCGGTGTATATAGTAGTGTATATAGCAGTGTATATGGATACTGGTAGCCTGTGCTAGCATTTCTCCTGCAGTGTATATAGTAGTATATAGCAGTGTATACTGGAAGCCTGTGCTAGCATTTCTCCTGCAGTGTATATAGTAGTATATAGCAGTGTATACAGATACTGGAAGCCTGTGCTAGCATTTCTCCTGCGGTGTATATAGCAGTATATAGCAGTGTATACTGGAAGCCTGTGCTGGCATTTCTCCTGCGGTGTATATAGTAGTATATAGCAGTGTATACAGATACTGGAAGCCTGTGCTAGCATTTCTCCTGCGGTGTATATAGCAGTATATAGCAGTGTATACTGGAAGCCTGTGCTGGCATTTCTCCTGCGGTGTATATAGTAGTATATAGCAGTATATAGAGAAGAGGGGGCATTGACAATCCACCACATTGAACACATTTTATAAGTGATCAGAAACTTGTAAATAACTCAGGAAAGAATAAAGTTACGGTAAAACCAAACACATCATTGTTTTCCTTGTGAAATTCCCAATAAGTTTGATGTCACATGACCCTCTCCCTATTGAAAAAAGAAAAGTTGGATTCAAAATGGCCGCCATGGTCACCCCCCCATCTTGAAAAGTTTCCCCCCTCACATATACTAATGCGCCACAAACAGGAAGTTATCACCGACCATTCCCATGTTATTAAGGTGTATCCATAGGAATGGCGCACACTGTATAGAGTATATAGGGTGTATATAAGGTGTATACATAGAAATGGCGCACACTGTATAGAGTATATAGGGTGTATATAAGGTGTATACATAGAAATGGTGCACTGTATAGAGTATATAGGGTGTATATAAGGTGTATCCATAGAAATGGCGCACTGTATAGAGTATATAGGGTGTATATAAGGTGTATACATAGAAATGGCGCACCCTGTATAGAGTATATAGGGTGTATATAAGGTGTATCCATAGAAATGGCGCACTGTATAGAGTATATAGGGTGTATATAAGGTGTATCCATAGAAATGGCGCACTGTATAGAGTATATAGGGTGTATATAAGGTGTATCCATAGAAATGGCGCACTGTATAGAGTATATAGGGTGTATATAAGGTGTATACATAGAAATGGCGCACTGTATAGAGTATATAGGGTGTATATAAGGTGTATCCATAGAAATGGCGCACTGTATAGAGTATATAGGGTGTATATAAGGTGTATCCATAGAAATGGCGCACTGTATAGAGTATATAGGGTGTATATAAGGTGTATCCATAGAAATGGCGCCCTGTATAGAGTATATAGGGTGTATATAAGGTGTATCCATAGAAATGGCGCACCCTGTATAGAGTATATAGGGTGTATATAAGGTGTATCCATAGAAATGGCGCACTGTATAAAGTATATAGGGTGTATATAAGGTGTATCCATAGAAATGGGGCACTGTATAGAGTATATAGGGTGTATATAAGGTGTATACATAGAAATGGCGCACTGTATAGAGTATATAGGGTGTATATAAGGTGTATCCATAGAAATGGCGCACTGTATAGAGTATATAGGGTGTATATAAGGTGTATCCATAGAAATGGCGCACCCTGTATAGAGTATATAGGGTGTGTATATAAGGTGTATACATATAAATGGTGCACTGTATAGAGTATATAGGGTGTATATAAGGTGTATCCATAGAAATGGCGCACTGTATAGAGTATATAGGGTGTATATAAGGTGAATACATAGAAATGGCGCACTGTATAGAGTATATAGGGTGTATATAAGGTGTATCCATAGAAATGGCGCACTGTATAGAGTATATAAGGTGTATCCATAGAAATGGCGCACTGTATAGAGTATATAGGGTGTATATAAGGTGTATCCATAGAAATGGCGCACACTGTATAGAGTATATAGGGTGTGTATAAGGTGTATCCATAGAAATGGCGCACTGTATAGAGTATATAGGGTGTATATAAGGTGTATCCATAGAAATGGCGCACTTTATAGAGTATATAGGGTGTATATAAGGTGTATCCATAGAAATGGCGCACTGTATAGAGTATATAAGGTGTATCCATAGAAATGGTGCACTGTATAGAGTATATAGGGTGTATATAAGGTGTATCCATAGAAATGGCGCACTGTATAGAGTATATAGGGTGTATATAAGGTGTATCCATAGAAATGGCGCACTGTATAGAGTATATAAGGTGTATCCATAGAAATGGCGCACTGTATAGAGTATATAGGGTGTATATAAGGTGTATCCATAGAAATGGCGCGCTGTATAGAGTATATAGGGTGTATATAAGGTGTATCCATAGAAATGGCGCACTGTATAGAGTATATAGGGTGTATATAAGGTGTATACATAGAAATGGCGCACTGTATAGAGTATATAGGGTGTATATAAGGTGTATCCATAGAAATGGCGCACTGTATAGAGTATATAGGGTGTATATAATGTGTATCCATAGAAATGGCGCACTGTATAGAGTATATAGGGTGTATATAAGGTGTATACATAGAAATGGCGCACTGTATAGAGTATATAGGGTGTATATAAGGTGTATACATAGAAATGGCGCACTGTATAGAGTATATAGGGTGTATATAAGGTGTATCCATAGAAATGGCGCACTGTATAAAGTATATAGGGTGTATATAAGGTGTATCCATAGAAATGGCGCACTGTATAGAGTATATAGGGTGTATATAAGGTGTATCCATAGAAATGGCGCACTGTATAGAGTATATAGGGTGTATATAAGGTGTATCCATAGAAATGGCGCACTGTATAGAGTATATAGGGTGTATATAAGGTGTATACATAGAAATGGGGCACTGTATAGAGTATATAGGGTGTATATAAGGTGTATCCATAGAAATGGCGCACTGTATAGAGTATATAGGGTGTATATAAGGTGTATCCATAGAAATGGCGCACTGTATAGAGTATATAGGGTGTATATAAGGTGTATCCATAGAAATGGCGCACTGTATAGAGTATATAGGGTGTATATAAGGTGTATCCATAGAAATGGCGCACTGTGTAGAGTATATAGGGTGTATATAAGGTGTATCCATAGAAATGGCGCACTGTATAGAGTATATAGGGTGTATATAAGGTGTATCCATAGAAATGGCGCACTGTATAGAGTATATAGGGTGTATACATAGAAATGGCGCACTGTATAGAGTATATAGGGTGTATATAAGGTGTATCCATAGAAATGGCGCACCCTGTATAGAGTATATAGGGTGTATATAAGGTGTATCCATAGAAATGGCGCACTGTATAAAGTATATAGGGTGTATATAAGGTGTATACATAGAAATGGCGCACTGTATAGAGTATATAGGGGGTATATAAGATGTATCCATAGAAATGGCGCACTGTGTAGAGTATATAGGGTGTATATAAGGTGTATCCATAGAAATGGCGCACTGTATAGAGTATATAGGGTGTATATAAGGTGTATCCATAGAAATGGCGCACTGTATAGAGTATATAGGGTGTATATAAGGTGTATATAAGGTGTATACATAGAAATGGCGCACACTGTATAGAGTATATAGGGTGTATATAAGGTGTATATAAGGTGTATACATAGAAATGGCGCACACTGTATTGAGTATATAGGGTGTATATAAGGTGTATACATAGAAATGGCGCACTGTGTAGAGTATATAGGGTGTATATAAGGTGTATCCATAGAAATGGCGCACTGTATAGAGTATATAGGGTGTATATAAGGTGTATCCATAGAAATGGCGCACTGTATAGAGTATATAGGGTGTATATAAGGTGTATCCATAGAAATGGCGCACTGTATAGAGTATATAGGGTGTATATAAGGTGTATCCATAGAAATGGCGCACTGTATAGAGTATATAGGGTGTATCCATAGAAATGGCACACTGTATAGAGTATATAGGGTGTATATAAGGTGTATCCATAGAAATGGCGCACTGTATAGAGTATATAGGGTGTATATAAGGTGTATCCATAGAAATGGCGCACTGTATAGAGTATATAGGGTGTATATAAGGTGTATCCATAGAAATGGCGCACTGTATTGAGTATATAGGGTGTATATAAGGTGTATCCATAGAAATGGCGCACTGTATAGAGTAGGGTGTATATAAGGTGTATCCATAGAAATGGCGCACTGTATAGAGTATATAGGGTGTATATAAGGTGTATCCATAGAAATGGCGCACTGTATAGAGTATATAGGGTGTATATAAGGTGTATCCATAGAAATGGCGCCCTGTATAGAGTATATAGGGTGTATATAAGGTGTATCCATAGAAATGGCACCCTGTATAGAGTATATAGGGTGTATATAAGGTGTATCCATAGAAACGGCGCACCCTGTATAGAGTATATAGGGTGTATATAAGGTGTATCCATAGAAATGGCGCACTGTATAGAGTATATAGGGTGTATATAAGGTGTATCCATAGAAATGGCGCACTGTATAGAGTATATAGGGTGTATATAAGGTGTATCCATGGAAATGGCGCACACTGTATAGAGTATATAGGGTGTATATAAGGTGTATCCATAGAAATGGCGCCCTGTATAGAGTATATAGGGTGTATATAAGGTGTATACATAGGAATGGCGCACACTGTATAGAGTATATAGGGTGTATATAAGGTGTATCCATAGAAATGGCGCACTGTATAGAGTATATAGGGTGTATATAAGGTGTATCCATAGAAATGGCGCACTGTATAGAGTATATAGGGTGTATATAAGGTGTATCCATGGAAATGGCG